>NW_010427518.1:50111-56313 GCF_000710305.1 Buceros rhinoceros silvestris | reverse complement strand
TGTTAAAAATGCTGGAAAACGCTGGTTTTGCAGATTTGAAGGGGAGGATGGCAGAATTATTTCTGTCAGTCCCCACTGTCTTTGCTGAGACCATCTGTAACAGAGGAGTAAAAAAAGGAGAGCACATGAGACGCAGCCCTGGTGCAGCATGTTATAATGACACATCTCCTGGAGACAGCGCTGCCTTCGGATGAGACGTCTCCCCAAGAACACTGTGACTCGCAGGTGTCAGGTGCCCTGACTATTGTTATTATTATTATTATTATTAGATATTTGCTGAGTGCCAGCGGTGCACCTGGTGCTCATCATCAGCTCAAACAAGCTGCCGATTTTTAACAGTGGGCAGGCAGCGTTTCCGCTTGTGAAAATTTGCCCGTTTGCTCCTTCAGGCCCTGTCTTCTCCAAGGGGAAATATGGGCTGGAGTTTTTGCTTCCTTCCTCCAGGACTTTCGGTACCTATTATTATTTTTAAACGCACAACAGCCCAGCTCCTCGCCGCAGTAAACCAGTCTGTTTTATCCGTCATCTCTTCGGGATCAGATCGCTGGTTCCCGTACAGGATAAGACAACTGCCAAATTATTATACTACAAAGAGAAGATCTTCAGACACCTGTCAACTTGATGAAAGCAGCACCATCAGCTGACCTTTGCCAGTTCAAGGTCGATAATGAGACAAGTCAGGCAGGAAGAGCAGCGTGTGCTGACTCCATTAACGCTGGCTGTGTGCACACTCGGTAGCACTGCGTCTCCTGTCAATTAGTGTGGGTAAACTGGGGACTGCTGATTGCCAGAGACACGGCATAGCGAGCTGCTGCTACCTTTACTTCTACACCCTGCTGCATTTTAATTAGCTCCAGTCCCCTGACTATTTCTTCAGAGCTTCATTACTGCTGTCTTCAAGAAACTCGAGGCGAGCATTTTACATCGCGCCCCGCTAATGAGAAGAAACGCGAACGTCCTCACCACGGAGCTTGATAATGTCGGACTGTCTGCACATGCATGTGAGGGCGCACGCGAAGATTTAAGCGGATCCTCAGCGTAACGCAGCATAAACATCATTCAGACATGGCAAAAGGACAGAATGAGTCAGAGTTCACAAGGGAAGATATTCCCAAAATGACCAAAAACGCAGCATGGAAAAACGATGCGCAGTCCGTGATGTGCGCAGGTGAACCCGTGCGTGCCTGCACAAGGTGTCGTTTCAGTCATGATTACTAAAGACCACCCATGCACACTGCAGCTTGACAGCATGAGGTCATCAGCTTGGAAACGGCGATTTCCCCCAAGGGGCACCAGCCCTGCCTCGCGCAGCCCACACAGAAGCCTCCCATAGGGCAGCCTTGAGAGTTGGCAGCCGAAGGACTCAGGACAGTCGCTTCCAAGATTTCACACGGAGCAGAAAGCCAGGTGGCTTGGGCTGGTCTTTTTTTTCCGTATTTTTAACCTTTCTGCGGTCATTTCGATTGTATCAGCCTAGCTGTACTGATTTTGAGTTTCAGTTGTATTTGAAGCAAATTGTGACAGGCAATTGCTGTCTTTACAGCTGAGTGCTGGCCAGAGCTGCTTCCAAACAGCTTCAGGTTAAAATCTTTCGGTCTGTACAGTTCTCCCTTCACAATGTGCAGATGTGCCTGCTGCAGCTCGGCTCAGTGAGGGATTCGTGTTGACGTTTTGAGTCAAAGTCTCAGTCCCATTCTGTTTTCCCGGTTTCACCAGCTGACAACTCCCTCAGCATATGGGCGGTTCTGCTGCTAATACTTGGCTCAGGCATTTATGTATCCCAATTATGGCTGAATATGAATATTACCCGAGTCCCACTCCCACCCTGTATGACCACCAGTCTTCATTCCCTCCTTGCAGCAATAGCTCTTTTAATTAACGTCTCTCGTACGTCACTCGTGCCCTTACAGACTCGCAGCTAATGAGCCAGCAAACCTACGTTAGGATTGTTTTCCTCACTGAACACTGGCAGAAATCTTGTAGAGGCAACAAATAGTTGTGATGAGAAGGTACTTACTGCAGACGTGATGGAGACAGTCTGAAGAAATTCTGTTCTCTACATGGCTTCAGCGGCGTTTGGACCAGTGGTCCGGTGGGAAAGGAATTAAAGTTTTTTGTTGAGAGAACTTTTATTCCCAACAACAGTCCAGAAATACAGGATGGATCTCCTTCAGCTCAGTGGCTGCCTTTACTGCTTTACAAGAAAAGATTCCTCAGAACGTTTTGTCTCTGGGAAACCTCCTTTACAAACAGAGACCCACCTTCATCTGATGTTTGTTGCTTTCTCTGCGCTGAGCAAACTTAGACCCACAGGAAGCTGTGTATTGAAGCTGGCTTCCAAATCCTCTCAGCAAAGCTGCTTGTGAACATGCCCCAGCAACGTGTGCTGTCCTCTAAGAGACTAACCACAAACCAGTCTTCCTGGAGGGGATGCTCCCATGACTGCAAAATGGAAGGGCGGGAGGGCAAACCCAGAGAAGCTGGCTGGCCACAGGGGAAAGCTCTCTTCATCCCCTAAGGAAGTGGTGCAGGATGGTGTCTCTCTAGTGAGCCTGTGGCCTTTGCACACCAACTGCCCAACTCTGGGGCTGCACAACAACAACAACAAAATACCCACTGCCTTCCCCCGCCTCCAAAAATAAATAAAATCACATAATCAAAACTGGGTTTGTTTTTCTAATGTGGCCCTGCCCGATGGGGTTTTGTTTTCCCTGCAACAAGAGCCTGCTGTCAGACTCCCCACAGCCCTGTGCGCTTCCCCAAAGCTGGCTAGCAAACGCAGTCCTTTCTTTCTGAAGGCAGATAGCCACTGTGCAGAAAAGCTTGGACACCCAGCAACGCTTCTCTTTCAATTCCTCCCCCACGAGCGGTCGGATTGCTGTAGCATTCGTGCTGTGCTATCTACCAAATGCTTGTTAGCCACCTGTGTGCATATCTTTAAAACCCTAACTTTAAAAAACACCCACCAGCATCCAAACATATGGATATATGCCTGAGGGCTGAATACATTCTGTAC
Source organism: Buceros rhinoceros silvestris (assembly GCF_000710305.1). Classification (NCBI taxonomy): domain Eukaryota; kingdom Metazoa; phylum Chordata; class Aves; order Bucerotiformes; family Bucerotidae; genus Buceros; species Buceros rhinoceros. The sequence goes on along the minus strand of NW_010427518.1, from coordinate 53,297 downwards.
GTACAGATAGTCTCATGCCTGATGCAATCTGAATACTCCATCTATGCTGTTGCAGGGACACCTCGCTGCATCCTCCTACAGGCTCTTACACAATGGTTGGGGATCAGGCGGTGGGGACCGGTGGTAGCCACAATCTAAATTCACTTGATCATCTGAGTGTTGGGGCTTTATCGTGCAGCCTGGCTTGGTAAAGACACGGTTTACACAGAGGCATGGATGAAGGCAAGCATGGGTGCGTGCCCATTGCCACCGGGGTACATCACAAACCTCTCGGCGGAGCAGGTGAAGCCGCTTTTACCAACGCTGGCTACTCTGTTAGAACTCTCTTTTTATTTATTTTTCAGAATGCCCAGCTGTGCCTGGCTGCTTAGCACGAGGCTGGCTTGAGGAGCCTGAAAACACCAGCTTTAAGGCTAAAAACCAGAAGGAAACCATCCCAGATCCCAAGTCTCTTCTCTACACCTGACAGGATCGCTGCCTAGAAAAGTGCTTTTTTTTCAAGCTTGATTAAAATTTTTCCATTAAGATGAAGTGGTTTCTTGACAGACAATAGTATCACCAATAGAGATAAGTCTATTTCTTCCTCCAGAAAATTAGTGTATCTTCAAGGGGAAAAAACAAAATTCAAAAACAAAAATATTTTTGTCACATACTTCACTGAAAAATAAAAAGACAAAATATTTCTGACACGTATTTCATTGAAAACCAAAATGTTATGACTGGAAATATTGATGAAGTGCCTCAAGAGACGTGCTAACGCATCGACTCCCTTTTCCCCAAGGGGCAGGCAAGATTTGCCATGGCACGGCAAGGTGGAGGACACCCATTTTGCAGCACCTCAGCTCTCTGAAGGAGGACGTTTCCTGAGGGAAGATTTGCCAGGATAAGACAATACTGGCTTTAGGAAGCGCACGGCTTCCTTAGGTGCCTGCTCTAAAGTGCAAAGGCAGCCTTTCAGAGTCAAAATTGCTCTTCTGGCTCAACTGCTTCATCTGATCCTGGGCATTAATCAAAATTCTAATTTCTCCCACAGTTTTAAACAAAAAGTGCAGAAAAAAGCCCCCCCATAGACGTTTGTGCAGACTGTGTGTTTTTTCCCTTTCCCCACACTTCCTCAGACCACATTTACTGACATGCCAGAGAGTGGGCAAAGGACATCCCTTCTCATTCCCCAAGCAAACTGAAGCGATGCATGCTGTGCGTAACAAGGCACCACAATGGCCCTGACAGTTACCCGTGAAAGACTGAGATGTCAGTGTCCCCATAACTCTCTCCTAACTGGGCTGTACCATTTCCAGTCTGCACACCAGCACCTCCATCCCTGCAGCACTGACAGGCAGGATCCCCTGCTCCTGCACCGCAGCTGTTTTCCCAAAGAAAAACATCTTGCAGCTTTTCAAGCTCCACATCTAGGTAAAAAATTGTGGATGTCTGTCACACCTCATGACTCACTTTGGGGCTCTGGCACATCCCGAAGTCTGCTCAGAAATGCCTGTCACTCTGCATCTCCTCTGCTCAGCTGACAGCTTGGTAAGGGGCTGGACTCGAGTAATCAGAAGATAGCACAGCGACAGCAGCATCCAACCATAGGTACCTATCATGCCTTTAAAGACAGACACGCATAGAAGGTTTCCTTCTTGATCATAATTAAAGACTGTTTTCCTTCAAAAAATAAATGACAACTGAGGTAAAGTTCCGCTGCAGTGTCTAGAAAAAGGAAAATTACGGGATTTTTGAAAGCACGTTGATACCTACTGCCCTTTAGAAATAAGCAGACAAGAAAAGCAGAAGAAAAACAAAGCAACCCTGATCAAAAAAAAGGTAAAGAAGGAATTAGGGATTTATGTATTCCAGTAGTCAGCTACTTAAATTGCCTGAGAATAGGGTTTAAAATGTGTTTGAGGCGTATCTAGGCTTGGTTATTTGCCAGGGAATACTATTTGTGCCTTTCTATCTGTCCTGTTCTAAATCTCCCAAAATAGGATGTAATGTTGCTAGGAAAGCAATGCAAATCCAAAAAGAGCAGGAGCAGAAGAAAACACCCCCGAGTAAAGAAATAAGAAATAAAAGACGTGGACGGGTTCTGAAGCTGAGAGTAGTTCCTGCAAACCAACAGAGCACTAAATGGAGACCGAATGGAAACCAGTACGACTTTCTGTTTCTCCCAAGGTTTTCCAAATTCCCCAGGTACAGAGAAGGGAAAGAAGCAAACACGGTGTTTTCTCCAAAAAAAGTAGAAGCTGAGAAAAAACAACTGCCCTAAACTTGAGAGATTCAGGGCCCAGTTATGACCATCATTTCATTGCTTGGTGTCCACGTCAGCTGTCCTCTCCCGCATGGGTTCACCTCTGGGCTCCCAGCTGCTCGCACAGCTCGTACTCAGCAGCTCCTGGCCCCTGCGCTGCAAACTGGACACACCTCACAGGTCAAGCCTCGGCTGACCAGGCTTTCTCAGGCCGGGCTCTAAAGGAACCAGCAGCATCACTGACTGTCAGACTTGCTCCGTCTGCTCTCAGCAGTGATGATGTTGAGAAACAGCCCAGTAACCGCAGAGCTGCAACATGTCTCTGTGTCCACACGGCATTTCACTTGCAAAATCTTTTTGGTCACGTTGGAAGAAGCTTCCCCTTAAAGATAAATGGAATCTTCTGTTAGGTCATATTATAGCCCATGGCTGGACTCTGGGAAAAGCCAAATTTCAGCGTGTGTTAAAAATAGAAGGGCTGATTCAGAACACTCACTTTCCTAGCTTGGACACTAAATGAAAGTAATCTCTGCTGGGGTTATGCTCCAAACATCAGATCCTTACGAAAAGGTTAAAAGCAGCTTCAAATGTTTTGTTCAAGATGTATTTCAGCAATGACAACATTTATTAGATGAGAGGCCAAGTATAGACCTCATTCTACTTTCCCCTAAACTCACGTGAATTAATATGGTGCATCTCCGCTTGCTTCAAGCTCTGCCTGTGCTCGTGTGCTACAGAGAAGGATTCGGCTCTACCATTTTAAAGTTGCTGTGGGAACCAACATGCTAAAGCAACCCTAAGAAATGTGTGTGAAAGAAATCTCCTTGGCTTCTCTCTTCCCTAGCTACAAGGGAGCGAAATCCACAGACAGCAGTCTCCCCAAAAATAAAGAAGAGAAAAAAAACACTAAAAGCTGTCAAAGAATAGATAAATCAGCAGGA
>NW_010427518.1:41768-50045 GCF_000710305.1 Buceros rhinoceros silvestris | reverse complement strand
CAGGAAATGAGAGGGAAAAAAAAAAATCAACCTCAGACCCTAGCAGTGCTCACTAGGCAATGTGAAAATGAAATAAGTCTCCGTTCTTTTATTCCCCTTTAAAATGTGCTTGTTCCCCCCTACTGACCATCTTATTTGATTTCATTTTTTTTGCTGGATGGGTTTCTGCGATAATCACGGGGAAATCAAGAATGAAAGTCCACTTGGTCTCCTGGGCCTTGGCAGAATAATTTTAAATTCACCAGAGCAGGGAAGAAGGAGGGAAGGTTTTCATTTTCTTTCGTTTGAGTCTTGGATCTTCCTCTAGTAGAAGGCAACCCTGCATGGTTTCGAATACGCTCATTAGGTGCTGAGCTAAAGGTAGCTGTAATTAAATGCAATTTTCCATCTACTGCCAAGGTGCATAAGTTGCCAGGGAGCCAACTCCTTGTCACCTTTTCTGTGTACTTGTGGCTAAATATGAATATTAATGAACCCTCGGTTCTCCTCACCCTCCCCTTTCCCAATTTATTCACAACTATTCTGTCTTTCAGCAATGAAAGAAGACAAAAAAAGGCAAAATATAATTAGCTTCCTTATGAACCGTCTGTCTGCTCTGGCATCAGTGACTGAGCCTCCCACTTTGCTGGTGGACAACATACTGGTGAGGAAAAGGATCTTTAATAAGACAGTGGTTTGATAATCTTTAACAGCCCTGACAAGCTTCAGAGAGCCCCAGAATGAAAACAAGGTTTCTTGCTCCTGTTCCTGGCCGTATCATTGAGAGACGATGTTCCCCTGCCTAGAAATAAACATTTTTGTCACTTGGGTCACACCATTTCTTGACTGAAATCAGCAGACTCTCAGAGGGAGTGAGGACAGAGGATTTGATTTAAAACTACTGGTGCTAATAAGAATAATGATATCTCTCCTCTGCCAAGTCATCACTTCTCCAGAGCTTCCAAATTAGCTTTAAAACTGGAGTGGGAATCCGTAATAGTCCTTGGTGCAGTCTGCCAACACTACACACACCAGCCCCCTGGGCAAACTCTCCTTTCACCAGTCCCAGGACAGGTGGAGCCCCCAAGACTGGGCACAGTGAGCTGGTCTGCTGCAACAGGGGCTGTCCTCAACTCAAGAGATGGAGTCAGGGAACCGACATCACCGCACCCTGTTATCTTCTCCCTAAGTCACACCATCTCAGAGAACCAACAGCAGTGCAACATTTCTCCTCCTACAAGGAGGAAAGGAGAACCTGCAGTGAAAAAACGTTCATAGTATAAGGTGTCCCACCACCAAATGGGAGAGGACTTCAAGGTTCAGGGGAAGGACACCAAGGAGGCAGCCCAAAACATGAGAAGTTGCTCTCACTAGTCTGGTCAGGGGCTGCCATCTCACCAGCGAGGAGACCTGACCTCCCTTTCCTCAGCACGCCCATCTCTCCTGGGCCACATCACCACAGGAAGATATCAAGTCGCACCAGCTCTCTGGTGCCTGACTCCATTAAGAACCACCTACACTGGGGCTCAGCACAGCAAAAGCTCCCATTTCCCACCTCCCCTCACCCCTCAAAAAAAAAGCTGGTCACAAGGGCTGCTGTGGGGACCCTCACAGTGCGACGATTCATCATTCATGCCCGGCCAAATTAAATGGCCCCATTCATATCACGCAAAGGTTCACCACCAGCTCCCTCCAAACTGGGGCACACGTCGCTGCGTCTTGTGCTCTAAAAGCTTGCTCCTCTTCACCCCAACCCCCAAAAAGGTACAGGCTTGCACTGAGCCCGTGCGGGCTTGGGCTGAAGAGCATTCCCCGAAATACAAGACAAAAAGCTAAATTGAGCATTCTTCAAATTATTTTATATTAAAAATTAATTCCCTCTGACTGTGTTCACACCTCTGTGGTGTTTACTGACTGAAAACGTGCTGGTAAATGTGTTTACTGAAGAAACATTCCCTGCACCAGCAAATTTTAGGCAAATATTTGTGGTAAGCAATTTTCAAAACTGCAAACCCAAATATTTATCCCAGAAGAAGGATTCTAGAAGTCCACTCAAAGGACAGAAACATACCACATAACCAGTCTCCAGCCGGAGAGGCGCCCAGCAGCTCTGCAAGACAAAGAATCCTTCAGAAGGATGCTGGGGACCCCTGATAAAACTCTGACTTGCTTATGAGCAGACCAAAACTCGAAGGAGGGCGAGGAGAAAAAATTATGAAGTGACTCAGGGCAATTTTTTGCTCAGTATGTCCATCACGTTTGCTTCGAGGAGGAAGCACTCTTGGGGCCTGACGTGGCTCCACTGAGGTTCAGGTGAGACGGGGTCTGGTGCCTTCTGTTTTGTTAGTGAATGAACGGCAGTGGTGCCCTTAGAAACAGAAGCAGCAGGATGGTGGCCACGACACCTCAGTTAGATGTGAAAATATCGTGTCGATGGGAAGTCATACAAAACTGCAGAAACACCTTTGTGTCTGCGTAAACTAGAGGAGAATAAGGGAGCTTAGGAGGCACGTTTTATGCTAGATCCAAGCCAAGCGTCTACAATGTATGTTTTGTTTGGTATTTACAGAGAATCTGTATGAAAACGAAGGTGCCTTTAGTTGCCAAGGACAGCAGATGTGTTTTCTGCAAACTACTGCCAAAAAGTAAGTTAAGAACAGGGGAGAACTAAGGAGGGAAGTTCAGCTCCTTCAGCACAGAGAGCCTGGTGTCCAAATACTCCAAGTGGACCCACTGACAATAGAACTTAGAATATTTAACCCAGACGGCTGAGACTGCAGCTGATTATTTTTAACCTCACCAACAGTGCAACGATCAAGTGTCAGCAGCAGAGTTCAGCCTTCCTGGCACGTACCTTTGCCAGTCACCTACAAGCGGTACATGGCCAAGAGACCTACCCTGGGACAACCCTGAGAAACTGCAGGAGCTGGATTCATCTGAGGAGTTTGCTCCTGCCTCCTCCAAATAAACTGGGTCGTTCAAGCTACCGAACGACTTGATACCACAGCCCAGTCCTGCACAACCAACCCTCTCCAGTGTGCTTTCTTGTACACTTACTACGGAGGAGAGGGCTTGACCGACCCATGGCACGACGCCCTCTGAGCAGAGCGCAGGTCCTTCAAATTCAGTCCCTCAATGGGAGCAGCCGGGGAAACAGATATTGCCACCAGCCTGGTGCAAGAGCCGTGCTGTTCTCTGATAAAACAAAGGGGTTTATTTTTCAGAGCTCTCAGCCTTTCCATCTTTCATGACCTAAAATTTCACTCTCGAAGGACTTCCTTGAAGGTGTTTTGAGCAGAAGTACACATAAAAAGCCCAAATGGCTGACAAAAGATCAATAGCATTTTTCCCAACGAGACCTGTGAAAACCTGTATTTTTAACGTGCACTTTTAACCTCTCTCAGACTCCCTGTCTCAGCAGCTACCACACAGCATATGGTTCTAGCCGTCAGAAGAATTAAGCAAGTATCTGAGAAGATAATGAAGCAGTAAAATCCTCAATAGAGATTAAACTCTCTGGAAACCTGTGAGTAGCTGGAAAAGATTTGGAATGATGCTTCATTGCAAATCAGAAAACAAATAGAAGACAATTTTGTTTCAAAGCAGATGAGAATATGAAAAGCCTGAGAGATTGTAGAATAATTTGTTAATAATCATAAGGAGTTGATTGTCAAATATTGGGAGTGCTAACCTGTCCTTGTCACAGGAGCAGAAGGTGATTGGTACCAGGGGCAAAACACCCAGTCAGAGCCTTCTGGGGGATCAAACTCTTGGGGCTGCCAGGAGAGTTGGGTAAGCAAAGAGAATTGCCCGTTCTGCACTGGTGCTCACCCTCCTCCAGCAGGTAGACACGGTAAAACATCCAGTGCTCCTCATGGAAAGCACCTGAGGCAGGAACACAGAGTTCAGAGCCAAGACAGTGGGTGCAGAGGGCCTGGCAGCTCTCACCGTTTTGTGATCACCGTAAGTAGATGAGGATAAAGGTCTAAATCCACAGCGTTGCTTCCAGAGGCAGGAACAAGTCACAGCACCCTGTATCTCTGCAAAGGACACATTTGCCTGAAATTCTCGTGGGGACTAGAAAGAGTCTGATTCCTGCCCCCCACATGGACACAACCTCAGACGGGAGAGAGGCATCTGAGCTCCAACACGACTCCAAGGACATGCTGTCAGCCAGGATGCTGTTTGACCTGCAGGGCTACCCTCCAAGCTCCAGCGCAGCGGAGACATCCCAGAGCCTCCATGGATGACACGCAGCTGCGAATTGCCCTTGTCCTGTTGGCCCTGGGGAGGGAGATGTGCACAAGTACGTCTTTCCCACAGATGTGCGGGGACTCGTTTGCACCAGTTGTTGTGTTGCTCTGAAATCCGTGTGCCAGAGCATTTGGCGGGTTGCTAATTGCTAACTTTGCCAGGCCTGAGAAGGAAAATCCTCAGCACCTGAGAGGTCTAAGAGCAACATGAACTTCCCTACTAGAAAGTTATAAAAGCTGTATTTGGGCCCCTGATAACAGATCCCAACATTGTAAAGCCTTCCATATATCAATAAGCTTAAAGATTTCTGGAGCCTAATCATTAATGCAGATAATTAATGCAAATGCCAGTCACTGTGGCTGCATCTACATTATCTGCTGAGATATGTATCACAGAGTCTGGGGGACCTGGGTGAACTCACTGCTGCTCTCACTGGGCCTCAGTTTCCCGTGCAGAGACAAGCGTGCACTTGAGTTTCATCCTAAGAAATCATGTCCCCAGGCTCAGGAACCAAGAAGAGCTGCTGCGGTCGGTAAGGTGCTGTACGTAAGGGCAGAAAACCTCACCCACTGCCTTACCGGCCCATGCAGAAAGGTGGACTCTCAAAAGCACCTTCTGTTGGAAGCCAGCTAAGAGAGTAAAAAGACATTTTCTTTATTGCTCCACAAGGGCTGAAGGCTGTTTGGAAAGGAGTAGCCAGTAACAGCAGTAGCAGTAGCCAGTACTAGCCAGCAGTAGCAAAGCAATAGCTGCAGAAAACCGCACGCCGGTTCCAGCTCTGCGAGCCTCAGGGACTTCTCCCTGGTGTGAGGCCAGGCTTCCACCTCCGCCCCGCCAAAGCTGGTGGAAATGGACAGCACAGGCTAGTCAAGAAGCTCTTGCAGAGAAAAGTATGACAGGAGAAACATTTATATCAGCAGCACAAACATTCCTTTGGCTCTTCCGCTCTCCTTCTCCCAGTGCTGTTAAAACAGATCGCTCTAGCTGGGAAGTTCTTCATACAAATTCCTTACCTCCACCCCGCCACTGGCTGTCTGATGGTGCCGTCAACTTCCCAATGCCACAATGTTTTTTCAGAAAAAATGCGGGTGTTTTTTCAGGTGACATACTATTTAACAAAAGACAACAAACAACAAACCTCCACCGCAGATACCGGAAAACCATCACCCTGTGACCAAGAACCGCGGAACGCCTGAGGTAGGAAAATACTATTTATTCTTGTAATGGATTTTATGAACAAATCAAATGAGGTGAGATGTTTCCGAAAATTTGATCATTCATCACCAAAGCTTTTTCCCATCTTGTACTCATCAGTTCTACTACCTGCCACTGCTGGAAATATGGCCTGTACACAGAAATAGATATAACACGCACACACACACCCCGAGCAAGTGCCTGGCCTTCTTTTGGAGAACAGCAGATTTATAAAGATGCAGGGAACATTTACTCCGTCATTTTTATTTGCTTTCCTTTTAATAAAAAATTACTCCTGCTACGGGATGTGAACTATTACCTACTTCTTAAATGTTGGATTTAACCGTTCTTCCCTCTTCTTTTTCCTCATCTCAAAAATAGTCTTAGTACAGCTGCACAAGACATGCCATCGTATTTTTCAGGTTTGGTTTTGTCTGTCAGAATGGCAACGATTTTAGAGAGATAAAATATCCCAAAGGTTTGAGCAAACTCATAACTTAGAAACCTTGAAGCTTTTTCTGAGGCATTGGGAAAGAAGATGCTGCGGTCGCAAAAAAGCGGTTTTAATCCTGGCGAAGTTTTGCATGTGTGTATACATGTTTGTATGTGTGTTTTACTGTCATGAAATACCAGAAAGGAGTTTTGGGGTTTGTGGGAATAAATTCTCAGCATTTTTGCTCATTTAAGGGAGGGCGGCCAAAAAAAAAGTCTATTCACAGAAGCTTGGCAGCAATCCCTCACAGAGACAAATAAATACATTACAAGAGAGCGCTGTTCCCTTTCCACTGAGCAGCAATGTAGGATTTCACATGCTGGTCACATTGCAGAAGATGGAATGAAATTTATCAGTGCTCAAAAGGGTCATTAAAAGAAAAAAAAAGGGTGAAACTCAGTCCTTGCTCCACAAGCACTCGAGGTTAGCAGCTGCGTGGGGTGCGGGGTTCGAAGGATGGAGGTGATGTCTGCCATACCATTACAAGCCGGTTTGTCCCTTGCACGTCAGCGATGTGGTCAGTCCTTAAGTCACTCCACAGCTTGTCCTTAGGAACTTCCCCTCAGTTTTTGAGACTGAAGGCAGATGGTTTTCTGGGCTTTGTGGCTCCTGGGGAAAAAAAAAAAGAAAGAAAGAAAGAAAGAAAAAAAGAAAAGGAAAACGTGTAGATTTTCTCTCATTTACTTTTCAGCTACCCTCGTGGCTGGTGGTCAGACGAGGCAGTTGATAGATACAGTCTTTAAGCATCTATCACCCGTCATCTTCAGGCTGGATGGTACCTCACTCTGGGGAAGCACTCTTGCAACGATAAACAATTTCAAAACATCTTACTTAAAATATCACGAGACTCCAGCTCCAAACCTCTTGCCCCAAAAATAAAACCACAGAGGTTATTTTTCTCTTCTTTTATCCCAGCATCTTCTCTTCCCTCTTGCTCTGGAAGATGGTTTTCCTGCAACTTTCATTCTTCCTTCCCTCTCACTAGCTGTTCTATCTCCCTGGTGCACAAGAACTCCTTGATATCATCTAACAAATTTTCTCCTCCGTCTGCCTCGCCACAGATCTGAAAAGATACTCCCTCAGACTCCCTGGCCAGACCCTTTTCAGCTCTCCCGGCCCTCCAGATGCTCTCTGGACCTTGTGGTGCCGACAGAATGCATTGAAACGTGTTGCATCTTTCTTATCCCCAGGGAAGCCCCGCAGCTTCTGAGGTGATGTGAAAGTTGAGCTGCAAAGCCTGGGAGTGAGAGCATCCATCCTAGGTGGACACTAAGGTGGATATATGCAACATCATTCTGCAACTGTAATAAAACTAGCTGTGCTAGAGGTCTCACTAAGTCTTCACCATCTTTCTGACTTTGATGTTTATATATTTGAGGTGCACAAAGGTCTAAACTGAGAAAGTATTCGAGTTTGACGCCAAAACTGGTCAGATACTTGCGCTGGTGTGGCACTGTGTAATAACACAAGTGTGAAAATTGGTTCAATGACTGAAGCAGATTTAAAAAAAAAAAAGAAAGAATAAAATGAAAAAAGATTAGAACAAAACCCTGGGGTGACCATTGTGATTTCCTTTAAAATCTCAAAGACGCTAATGGCAATGGCTAGCTGGTTTCTAACGCATTAGGAAATACAAAATAATACATGTAAGACTCACTGCATTAGGGTAGTTTTAAGAAAATGGACCATAACACTTTTCTGGCAAGTGATTTGGCTGTGAAAATACTTCTCTTGCTGCCCTCATCCTGTAACATCGTCAGGCAGGCTGGTCTGTTCGGAGATAATTGAAGCAGGATTTTCTTTTTCTTATTTTTCCTTTTGTTTAAATGTAATTCTGTAATGGTTTCATAAACACACTCAAATATTACCACACTGAATGAGAGGCAATTTCTAAAACACGTGTGTTATTTCCTTCCAGTGCTGGGACAAGAGGGAGAGACAGGTTTGAAAAGGCACGTTGCATCCCACCTGTGCCACACGGAGATGGAGACCTGACCTCACGCTTCCACTGCATTCAGCACTTAGGCTAAAGGGGCTTTTTTTTTTTTTTTTTTTTTTTTTTTTTTTTTTTTTTTTTTTTTTTTTTTTTTTTTTTTTTTTTTTTTTTTTTTTTTTTTTTTTTTTTGTCTGCTAGTTTTTGGCATCGTCTGTGTCAGATAGTCTGGAAATGGCCAGGCAGGTTAAAAATTTGCTGAGAATCTGTTGAAGCTGATGGAGCTTGCACTCCTATCACTGTGTATTGTTCAGGAGATGAGCTACTGTTCTGGCAAGTGGAGGGAATCTTTTCAGGACTGCCATTTTTTAGTTGAAGACATGCTGATTGTTGGGTCAAGCTTGCTGTCCTCATGACAAGTTTC
>NW_010427518.1:31418-41649 GCF_000710305.1 Buceros rhinoceros silvestris | reverse complement strand
GCGCAGCTATTGTGTTAGAGGTATTTACTGGCAAGAGAGGTTACTTTTATACTGGTAAAATGCGGCTGACCAGGACCAACGTGGGGCAGTGAGGCCGGCTGGCGGAGAACAGCCCGCATCCGTGCCGTTGAATTCTCCCACTTTCCAAAATGCATCCAAGCTGCCTCTTTCCACAGGGCCCTCATTAGCAGTAGCCATTTCCCAGTTCATGCCTCACTATTTAAAGCACTTGTTGGCACCACACCACCCACCAAAGGACGCGGATAGGCTGGTGACAGGTAGCCTGGCTGCCATGCACCTAGGTGCTCTCAAAGACAGGTCCCTCACGTTGGCTCTCCTGAGGCCACCTAACAGGGGGCAGAGCTGGAAAAAAACCTTGAGATGTCCCAGGGAGGGACAAGGTGCATCTCGGTGTTGTTCTGAGCAGATGCTTGTCTCCTCCGCCCCAGGACACAGCTCACTGAGGAGAATGTCTCCCCAGCTCCACAGATCTCCTTGCCCACTTCCTTACTATCCCCATAACTTTTCTTGCTTTTCCATTCAGGTCCTTTCTTCTGCAGCTTACGACCACTACTTCTTGCTTTGCCTGCTGTAGATGTAGAGAACACATCACTCCCTCCTCTTTCCACTTGAAATCTGTTATCCTGTCCCGTTTCCACCACCAGTCTACTTTCTTTCCAAGTAAATAACCCAAATCTTTGCTTTATTTCTTCCTAGACCATTTGTTTCACTCACGTTTTCTAGACATCTTAACCTTGCGTGATTTCATCCTCTCCAAATGATCAACAGCTTTCTTGAAGTGCAGCGCCTGATGCTGGACATGAAATAGCTTTACCAGTGAAAGGATTATTCCATGTCTTTGTTGTATACACATCTTAGGATGGACTTTCTTATCTTCACAACAGGCTGATGTTTTTCATACCTGCTCAGCTTGTGAGCCAACATAGTTCCAAGATCCTTTCTGGAAGAAACCAATGGTTTCTTATACCATATTTATTTTTTTTTAGATATTTTTTTCTCCCCCTACTACTTTGCATAAGGCATTACAGATTTCATCCTATTTTTAGGGAAAAGTCTTCAATTTGTCAGAATCACTTTTAATTCTAACACTTTCTCCGCTCATGCTGACAGTCTTTCTCAGACTTGTTTTATCTTCAGCTCCCTAATGACCAGGACACAGGTCATTAAGGAGAGCAGTGGATAAAACCGGGTGGAATACAGGCACTTGTGCACTGTTCACAAGGGGAGGTTTCTAAAGAGTCAGCACTTCATCACAATCCCATAATAAATACTTCGAAATGCCTGTCCCCCTTTGGATACCAGCCACCACTCCTCTGTGAGGTTTAGGCTCGCTCCGACACAGGGGCTGTAATAAGATCCTAGAAAGCATTTTCTAATCGATTACTCTGAACTTCAGCCAGGCATATGGATCTGAGATCTTTAAATTATCCTAATTTATATCCATGTGGATTCATGTTCACTCCTAGAGATTTTATATCCTGGCTAAGAAAAAGGTTTGAAAAACCTCGGGTCTTCTTTCCGAAGCTCTGCATCTCCTTGCTGAAGGTGAGTTTGGCATGCATTGTGAGCTAACAGCATACCATTTATCTTTGACTTTTTTGACTGGCACAAACTTGCCTTTTTTTTTTTTTTTGCTGAATTTCTCACGACCTGAGTCACTGCATTTGATGCAGCAGATCCATATGTTAGGACTCTGTGGCACCCAGGCAGCACGTTCCTGAGCTGAGCAGAGAGCTGCGAGTTGGAAACTCTTTGGTTTCAACCCTAATTTTACCATACAGGCAGCTGCATGGCTCTGGGCAGATATTTTAGCTCCCTACCCTGTTTTACTACCAGCCAGTGCTGAAACAACACAGCAGACAACGTGGTCTCCCTTGTTCTCAGTAAAAGTCCAGAATTAATACCCGTAGTGAATTGCACCCAGCTAAATGCACTTGACTACAATTATTCTTACACGTTTTCAGTGCGTATTTACAAACAACATCTTGGAAACAGGCTACCAGATCTTCAGCTGGTGTAACCGTGAGGATCCACAGATGGCCAGGAAAACAGTTCATGAAGGCATTATGTTATCGAACTGTGTTATGTTATCGGGTTCTGTAAATCCTATCTGACAAGATCCGCTATAAAACCAGTTTCTGCACCCCTGAGCTTTACTGCAAAACACCTGCATTTAGACTTCTTTCTTCTGCTGGGGGCAAAAATATTTTCGAAGCTGAATCTCTTAATGGAATTGATGTATCAAGGAAGAGCAGGTGGGTTGCTTAAAAAAGGATTTTAAAAGGAAAATGAAGGGAAGGGAAGCAAAGAAAGGAAAGCAGAGTTTTACTAGGAAGAGCCTTTCTGTAACAGGATTCTAAAGAAGTACTATGAGAAATCAAACACAGGAGGATTGGGAGCTACAAAAAACAGAGATGAAGCAAAATTAGAAGTAAAAGAAAGAATACAATCTAGAAAGTCAATTGATAAAACATACAGCAAGCGCTGAACCAACACCAATCAATACCTCTCGGTATGAACCAAATCAGTCTAATAACCACGTCACATCCACTGTCTGTGGGACTATATGTCACAGCAACAGCAGCAGGAGGCACAGCCATTCCCCTTCCTGCACATGCAGATGGACTGGCCTCGCTCAGGGCTCCTGGCACTGTCTCCTGCTGCCACTGAGGCAGCAGGACATCTCCAGAGAGAGCAACATCACCCCTTGGTTGAGCCGCCCAGATGGACGGGACTGCAAAGCTGGGGTGGGAGACAGGCAGGAAGGTGAGAAGCTGAATGTGCAGCCAGTGGGATTTGGGACTGAATGAGAAGTGGATCATCACAGGTTGCAAGAAATGCAACACATGGACTAGCGTGCAGGGGCATGGAGAAAAAGCAGAGAGAGGGAAGGTACAGGAAATGTGGAGGAACATACGCTGTTGAATGGTTCAAAACACTTTAGTGACGGGTGGAAAATAGTCTGGAGGAGCAAGGCGGGGTGTATTTTGCTCTTAGTGCTCTGTCTCCAGCAACTGAAAAGTTGCTAAGAAATGCAACACCACAGACCTACACTCCCCAAAATAAGATCAGGATAGCGAGAGTGCTGCTGAGCAAGATGCCTTTCAAACCTCCTGGACAGGAGCAGCCTGCTCCCTGCCTGGGAGCCTGCACAGAGAGCACCCTGGTGCAGTTTCCTCCTGTACCCCACTGATCGCAGAATCAGAGAACAGTGGGGGTTGGAGGGGAGCTCTGGAGGGGACCTGCTAAAGCAGGTTCACCCAGAGCAGGTTGGAAGAACCGCATCCAGCTGGGTTTGGAATCTCTTCAGAGCAGGAGACTCCGCAACCTCTCTGGGCAGCCTGTCCCAGGGCTCTGGCACCCTCACAGCAAAGATGCTTTTCCTGATGTTCAGGTGGAACTTCAAGTTTGTGCCCATTGCCCCTTGTCCTGTCACTGGTCACCACTGAGAAGAGTCTGGCCCCATCCTCTTGACACCCACTCTTTAGATATTGACAAGAATTGACAAGATCCCCTCTTGGTTTGCTCTTCTCCAGGCTAAACAGCCCCAGGTCTTTCAGCCTGTCCTGGTAAGAGAGATGCTTCAGTGCCCTCATCATCTTTGTAGCCCTCCACTGGACTCTCCAGTATTTCCTTGTCTCTCTTGAACTGGGGAAACCAGAACTGGTCACAGTACTGCAGATGTGGCCTCACTAGGGCAAAGCAGAAGGGGAAGAGTACATCCCTTGACCTGCTGGACACACTTTTTTGAAGCACCCCAGGGTACCATTTGCCCTTTCGGCCACAAAAGCATATTGCTGGCTCATGATCACCCCAGAAACAGCGAAGGAGGCTTAGACTCACACCTTATTGCTCTCTGGGTTGACCCCAGAGTTTCCCTGCAGGCCCCATCTCCCAACCAATATGCAGGTGGACAGGAAATTCTGCTGCTCAGCGTGGTTTGGTCACAGTGCATCCACCCCCACATCAACTCTGGAGTAAAAACTCTGCCTTCTCCATAGAGGAGGATAAACTTCCATAGAAAAGAAGTGGAGATTGGATTGAGAAGAGTCCAGGCTCGTTATCAAATGGTGAGATCACAGTCAAGTCTGGCCCATTTTCATAACGTATTATGGGAAAGCCTTGACCCATTTCAAACCAGTAAAAATCTCCACAGGGGTTCAAAAAGCCTGAGACTTCATCTTAAGCTTTGATCTAATGTTTGTAATGTTTGACCAGCATGGTGGATCTCACTCAAGATTTTTATAAGGGGAGATAATCAGCAGTATATATGCTCCAGGAAAATATTGCATTCGTGCTCAAATATAACAGCAGAATTGATATAGGTTGCAGTTACTACTGTGTGCCCAAAAGGGATTGCTGAAAGAAAGAGAGGGAAAAAAAAATAATCCTTTCTTTCTCCAGTTATTCTTATTGCAAAGAAGTACTGGATGTTTAAGGGTTTTTTGTCCATGCAAAGCCACAGAAAATCACCTCTTCATCCTGAACTCTGCCTGGAGCCTAGAGGCTCTTTAGGCTACCATTGCCCAGCACGCCTGGCACTGCCAGCCGAGGCTGCTGATGGCGCAGCCAGGCAGAGCACGGGGGTGCCCACCGTGGATCCAGAACAAGCCTCACGCTCACACACCCATGGATCCACTGGCGAGAACTGCAGCTGCTCAGGCACTGCGCCGGCCAATGCCCGCGCCCAGGCACTATCGAAGCGGCAGCCCTAGGGAAGGCTGGGAATTGATTCCCTTGGGTTTCTCCTGTCTTTCAGCTGGTCTCACGCCTGGGAACAAACCCTTTTTTAAAGCGTAGGTTCTTTTTTGCTTGCTTTGATTTTACATTTTGGAGAAGATAATCATCACTGTCTGACACAAATACCAAAATTCACAATTCTGAAAATTCTTCAGGTTACTTTCTTAAGAAGAAATTTAAATGCATTTGACAAATCCACAAGGAGATGAACAAGCCCCACATTTCAAAACATTTCATCTCTTCAAAAACATCTTTCACACAATCTTAACACGCTTGCGGCACAACCAAGCAGCAAAACAGGCTTACGGTGCTCATAAACCAGTGCAGTCCTTCTTCATATCATAACTAAACTTTCAAGAAAGATGCTCTACCATGTTTTTTTTACCACTTTCATCAGCTATATAACTCATGGGACACATTTGAGAATACCATGTCTTGCTTACACTGGTATCCTGCAAGTGTGAGGAATTAAACATTACCGCAGGTATTTATGAAGCTGTTTGCAGGATTTTGGAGTCTAATTAAGCAGAACTTGTCCCCAAATGAGAAAATGAAGAAATCACAGGGAGGTGGGGAAGTGGCACGAGAGTGGAGTTGTCTCAGAAAATTAATCAAAATGTGCATAACCAATTATTTGACAGATATTATTTCTTCTAATTATAGCCAGGTACCGCAGCCGGCAGAGGAGGTAAGGTGGCTTCTTACATAACAGCAAAGCACAGGACATCTGTCAGCAAAATCTATCCCACAGCTAGTTCTCGTAGTATCTCAATTAAGGCAGTCTCTGATAAAAATCACAGTTAAATAACTCTGTGCATTCCCTGTTCTGTGGCCATGTAATCAAACAAAGTCCACAAGCTGCTAAATCCAAAAAATTCTGCCCTATGTGCTCGATGTCCTGTGCAGATGCAGGAAAAATCCAGCTGAGATCGTAATCTTGACCCATGCCCAGCTTGTGCTTGCAACATGCTTTTGTGCTCACATTATCCCAAGCTATTTGAAAGCACAAAACAACTTTGTTGAGTTTCTAACATCTATTATTTCACCATGCCATGTGCTGTTAATCTTTAGTGCTGAGGGTGGCTTTGTTTCGGAGTCACTGAACTAAACTCAGTCCGTTGGGATTAATTCATCACCAGCAAACCTGGCAATGCTTTTATGCTGCTCTGAATGCTGCCAACGCACAGGCCAAACACACTCGTATCTATGTTCACAAATGCCCACACACACTTATAAGCATGTGTATGTAAATATATGAGTCCACACGCACACGCACACAAACATAACTTACATACAGTTCCATTGCGTTTTTCTTTAAAAATCATTTCAGCCAGTGGCATTGCAAAATCAGCCTGGCTGGTAACCAGGACCCTGCACCTGCACAGATCCCAGTTGCAGAACCCCTTCTGTAACTCTTAAGCAATTTGCCTGTTCAGCACCACTGGCAAGAGCCTGGCAGATCTCACGCTCAAAAAACCCACATTTGTTTGGTTCATGCGTTACTAAGACACAGCATTATTCTTCAGACCTGTTGCCATACTGGCAAGGCAGTTTGCTTTCCCCCTCAAACGGATTAAATGGTCCTTTATTTCCAAGAAGCACGGCCCAGAAGTACCAAATCCTTCCTAAAATGCTGTTCCTATCCTACATGTTCTTCCTATATTTGGAGACGTAGGAAGGAGCAGGGCTCATCGTTCTCTGCTCCCACTCCCACTCTTCTATAGAAGAGCTGGCTCTGAAAAAGGAGATGAGGAACAGTTCAGGCTTTTTCCCTTGGAGAGAACAATTACTTTCTGTTTCTCCTCACTTCACTCTCTTGTCAGACTTTTTAGTTAGTCTTTCACTATTATATCCATCCTGGTCAAAGCAACCAGCATAGGCAACAGCAGTGACAACGCACTGCAGCCCAGGCTATAACACGTGACAGCACCCAGGCTAAAGATGACCCACGCACTGTGGGTCTGTGCTGTGCCTCCTCTGGCTCTCGGAAAAGCACATTGCCCTGCCTTCACTGCTTCTGCCCCGCTAAGACATGCTGCTTATCGCTGGGCTGCAGAAAAATATACCAAAACACACCGGCAAAGACACGGTCTTCAGGAGCGCTGTAACGTGACTACAAATAAAGGTTTGCAAGGAGGTCAGGGAAGCGCTGAGGAGGTATAGAAGTAGGAGCTGAGAAACATTTTCCATTCATTTGATTCCCCTGGCTTCCAAGAAAGCAGAACTACTTATTTACAAAAAAGTACTCCGATGTTGTGCCAAAGATGCCCGACTCGATCACTGGTTACTCCACATAATGTCCACAGCAGTAAATTTTGGCTGCCTGCTCAGCTCAAAAAGGAGCAACAAAAACTAGTCACGTTCTCCGTCTCCTGGAGTTTCCCTTTCTCTAGTCCTCCTCTGCAGTCAGCTGGAGGCAATAGTTTGACAGATTTACCCTCTAGAGATGCCACATACCCTGGACAAGAGACAACAAGCTTCAGAGATGCTGCTCTCTCTCAAAGTCAGCTGTAGGAGGACACTGGAAAACCCCTGTCTATGTGCACTTACAAGGGTTCTAGCACATGGATGACCGGCCGCGAAGGAGCTGAAGCTAGGTGAGAGGGATCCTGCCTTTAATATCTTGTGACCAGCAGAAAGCACACACAGAAAGCCATGGCAAGCCCGGGGCGCTGATTGCTGTAGCAACCATAATCCCATTTCTGTGTCTTTTACCTTGGTTCTTATTTCCGCTCGAAGTCTGGGGTAAGTAAAAATCTGGGCTACCAGTCCTTTACTTGGTGGATTTTTAAACAGAACAGATTTTGAGGTGTTTTTTGCCTCTCTTTATAATTTACACACACACACGCACAGCCAGATGAAAAGCTTTCTAGCGTGTCATTAATCTGCAGGTGCTTTAGTGAGGAGATGACGTGCAGCTTTAACAAACTGCTGAGGATCAGTGCTTGAAAAATGAGGACCATTGTTATTCCATGCCTTGCAGATTACGAACCGATAGCTGTAGCCTCCATCCTTGGCTTGTGCTTCCTAACTTGGAAATCTCTGCACATTTAGAGGAGCATTCAGTTAAAAAGGAAATGGATTTCTCTGTCTAATTAGTCTAAGTGCTCTCTCCTAGCCTTTGTCCTTGTCTTTCTGGGATCTCATTTACGGTGCTATTTAAAAGGAGCCACATCTGTTACAATGAGCTGTCTGTCAATTAAACACCCCATATCAGGCACCATTTTCTCTCACCTTTTACTTATATTTTTCAATAACAAGATGATAGATGCAGATTTTAGTCAGCACTTTTTTAAACCTGCTGAAAGGGAAGTTTGCCCTCCTCTCCATCCTCTTCCAGCTAGCAGCACTGTCTTGATTTAGAGACACCGCGAACACAGGATACAAAACCGGCATGAGTTCGGCCTCCAAGTTTGCTTTTCTTCAAACCGCTGCAAAAAATCCTCTAGGTCTTTGCATGTTTTAATTGGAAAGCCTGTTAATCGCTCGGTAGCAATAGCCATATGCCTCACTGTAAATTTTACATTCGCCCCTCGCAGTTGCAGCCGGTGTTGATTTAGTGTTACCCTGATAACCCTGCTGGGTGGTTTTTTGCTTGATTTACATTCCCTGTGACGGGTGGAGGTAACATTTCCAAGAGTGTGAAAACAAAGTGACCTTACAGCTAAGCTCTCCTTTCTACAAGCAGCAAAGCAGTGGGTTTTACCACCTAACCTTTAACAGGGAAATTCCGTGGGACATCCTGAGCAACATGGCTGCAATGAGTTTCTTTTTCATCTACTAGCCATAAACATTCAG
Source organism: Buceros rhinoceros silvestris (assembly GCF_000710305.1). Lineage (NCBI taxonomy): Eukaryota > Metazoa > Chordata > Aves > Bucerotiformes > Bucerotidae > Buceros > Buceros rhinoceros. Next base: position 33,090 of record NW_010427518.1, on the reverse strand, counting down.
GGCCAGCTTTGAATGTTTGCTCGTTACTTCATGCCTTAAGCCGGGTCCTGCAGCCTCACCACAGCTTAGCTCAGGGGGTCAGCAGGGACTCTGCAGCAGTTTGCAGGCTGGATGCTCCCTGCAGCAGCTCGCTGTGTGGCTTTTGTGAGACAGCTCATTCTCGTGGCTCTTTTGCTTAATATTTGTTGTGCCAGGTTCATCAGTGGCCCAGTTTCACGAGGCCTCCAGAGGCTCCATCACGATACAAATAATGATTAATAGTAATGATAAAAAGCTTCGTCTGAAATGCCCGTGGCTCGTTTGTGATGGATAGCTGGTCAATACTTGACTCTTCACAAATTTAGCATCATCCAGGGGAAAGAACAATGTCTGTTGTAAAGTCCATTTTCCATCAGTGTGTCATCAGTCACTTGCTGCTCTCTTGTGTATAAATTCTGGTAGCTCTGAGGTCTAAGTTTTACTCTAACATTTTAGTCTCTATTGAAACGCAGACTTTGCCTTACCTGCAGAAGCCGTGTAGTGAAGCCAGACTTAAACACTCCTTACGAAAACCGTGAGAAGAGTGAGCAGAAGCAGGGCTGAGTCGTTATTAAGACCAAGATGTGACTCTGTCCTAGCGATAAGGCTGCGATGAAAGGTGGAACCAACACACAGGGCTGCTAAACTACCTCCTTACGTCATTTTCCACTGTTTCCATTTTAGACAACAAAACTCTATAGGCCCCAGTTGATATTTAACAGCTAATGATTTGAAAGGCTCAGTCTTTTTGATTGCAGGAGGATTTAAATTAAATCTTGACGCATCATCTTAGCATCCCCTTTAATACCTTGAGCTCTAGCTCACACTGCGGGGTGGGTGTGCTAGATGCAGCCCTTATCTGATGTGAGCCAGCCAGGGAGCAGGCAGTCCTTACCGCATTTTATCTCGCAAGACAGATACCTTCTCTTGGATCGCGTCTTGACTTCGCCAAGTTCTGCGTGAAGCACAGCATACAGCCAGAGGGAACAAAATCTCTGTTTTTAAACCGTGTTCCTTAATGAGCCTGCCCCAAATTAAAACAGCCTCCGTTATAACTTCAAAAACCTTCCCGTTTCTGAAAGATGCACTGCATGGATCTCAAAAGCAAAGTTCATGCCAAAGGGCTTTTTCTCTCTCTTTTTTTTTTTTCTTAGCTTAGCTGCCAAATGCTGCATTAACTCTCTGGCTGAAATGCTGATTCATCAGACCTTCTTGTCAGAAGCGCTTGTGTGCTCTCAAATAGAGATTGCTTTCTTTTCTGAGAGTTTGGATGCCTCTTCTGTGGCAAGTTCTAAGCTTCACGGCCTCAAGAGATAATCTCATCCTTATTTGATTCTGGATTGCCACCATGGATTTAGACCTATCGGCTACCCTTTCAAAACCTCTCCTAGCAAGAAGGGCATGATTTATTATTACTATTTAATTTTTGTTATTGAAAATATTTTAATTATTGAATTAGATTTTTTTCTCTGGTTTTTTTTTCACAAAAGATCCTCGTTTGGAATTTGGATCACAGGCATTGCTATCTGTCCCTCTTATGGGGGATATTTGTCTTCAAGGGACCCTACCTCACCAGACACGCATTCCTGAATTGAAACTGAAGAGATTCACAGTCCTCTCAGCTCCCTTGATTTTCTGATTTCACTGAAACCAC
>NW_010427518.1:18344-31313 GCF_000710305.1 Buceros rhinoceros silvestris | reverse complement strand
AGGAAGCTGGAAGTTAAGACAAAATCAACAGAGGAGCAGAAATAATGAGAGAAGGGCCCAGTGGTATAGAAACCGGGGGAAACACTTTTGTTTTGGTAACTCAGGGCAAAATTAATTCCTAGGCAGAGGCAGATGATGTGACCTCGAGTGTGTCTAGTGGAGGGCAAAATCACCTTGTGCAGTAACTATAAGAGCTGACAGGACTCATTTTCTCACACACCTTTGGTAAACGTAGTTTAAAAAGGAAGTGACTATTATTTGGGTTTAACTTCAAAAATGCTCCAAAATTTACAAGCTGACTTGTGAATCTGAAGGGTCTGAGTCCAACCGAATGTTTTTGAGTTACCACTATTACGGATGAAGTCGGAACAGTTTAGATTAAATGCACTGCTAGGCAGACAGCATATAGGGAAAAAAATATTCCATAACATAGGGGGAAAAAAAATTCCCCCCCACCTGATTCACCTAAATCTGGTGATGAAGACATTCCGGAAAAATCATACTTTTGAATTCAAGATACTTGGGTTTGGCCTGAATCTGTTCAAATGCAGCTCCTGTTGCTATGTACAAAGTTATCAAGTGATAATGTTTTTTAAAACATTGTAATTCCCCTCGCACTGGTATTTTATGGGCTGAAGTCCCATGATCCCTCCTCATGCAGCTGTCAAAACCTCCAACTTTCCCAGGACAACCGTTGCAGTTTATTTAAGTGCTGTCAGTGCCAAAATCTGGGGCATTCTGGAAATCTGAGGGTAGCACAAAATAAACTGAAGCTGAGTGTCAGAAAAAATGAAACGGAATATATTGCTCACTGTCTGAGTTAATACGAAAATGAATAAGATAATAAAAACCTTCTCTGAAAACAAGAGGCCTCTTCCAGAATTTCTGTTTTTACTGCAAAACTCAGCACTGAAAGGCTGCAAAAAGTAGGTGCTTCACCCCAGAGCTGAGGGTTGGCTTTGCACTGCTGTGCAAGTGCAGCTTTTGCCATCGGACAGGCGTGTTCTTTTACAGCTTAATAAACACGGCAGTCATCCAGTCACGCCCCAGGGACGCCAAACCTGCACCTTCCACACTTAGCCCTCGCTGTCCAATACTTCCCAGTGACTTCTACAGGCCATTTGCAAGGGTGGGAGAGTTACCAAGATCCGAGCCTAAAGGACCCAGGCAAGACAAGCAAAAAAAATAGGTGAATCTGAGAAAGATAAGAAAAGCAGGACAAAGATCTCAACAAAAGGTTACAGATGCCTTTTCTCCTTGCATGTTCACAGTGACTTGGTTGAGAAGAATCTGGTCCATCCCGGCAGCAGTGAGGGCACTGTGGAGGTCAGGGCTGGAAGGCGGCGATGGGATTGGCCGGGAGCCGATGTATCATTAGGCTTTTCTGAATGCATCTTTCTTTGTAGAGTTTGTTGGCCCACTGGGCTCTGCAGCCTTTCAGGTACTAAACGCATCATCCGAAGAAAACACACTAATCAGTCCTAAGGTAAATGCAGGGTTACAGATTTCATTTTCAAAGTTTCCTTTCAATTTATTTTTAAAAAATTAAATTGGTTCCACCAAATCTAATGACAAGGCTACCCTGCTGAGTTCGGAGCCCAGAAAGCTATTGTCTCCCTGGTCTATGTATCCTAGACTGTGCTAATGTTTCCTATAATGCAGCTAATAACCAACCATCAGCAATAAATGCCTTGTCATCTCATTGTCGCACACAGCAATAGCTGGAGCAGCGATACTGACAAATGAACCCGCGTAATCACTTTAGATTTCTTTGTTACATTTCACAGTGTGAAGACTGCTGCTGCTCAGCACGTCACAAAAAAACAAACAAGAGCTATAGCTGTCTTTTCCATCAATCTCAGCTTATTTTTGTCAGCCCTCTGCCTGTACGGCCACAACCCCACCATGGCTTGACGGCGGATGGTGGAGCCGATGGTTTGGTGAAGCGGAGATAGATGGTGGTTGGAGCGAGAAGGATAGAACTCTGCACCCTGCCTTCCCTTTTGTAAACAATTTTTTGCCTCGAGAGCGCAAGTAGATGGGGGAAAGTGAACTTTTTTCTTGTACTTTCCAAGGCTGCTACATATGGAAAAAGAGAAAATGAGGGGGGGCGGGGTGGGAGGACTCTCATTAAAATCCAGTCGAGTCTGCCATTTTCCCTTTTACCTTTTCAATCTTTTTATAGTTTCAAATCATTAACTATCAGCGTGAAGCTCAAAGGTAGTGCTAGCCATCTATGAAACAGTGACACATTTGACAATAATGCTTTTGAAGAGCTTGTCACATCCTCTTCCCAAATCAGTCTCATTAATGCTCAGACTGTCTCTCTTTTCTCCCTGATTCTTTTCTCCTGATTTCTCTCTAATTAGCTTGGTTTTTTATGTTCCCTCATTCCACAGTTTGAGCTTAAAAAAAAAAAAGAAGAAAGGAAGAAAGAAAAAAGAAAAAAAGAAAGGAGGTGGATGTCATTTCCATGAACCCCAAGGCCAAGTTAATCAGCAGAATTAATGACTCTATTACCCGTTAGACTTGGGGCTATGGTGCTTATATGGCAGCACCCAGTGTTCTGTGATCCCATGTTTCTTCACTTTGCTCTGACAGATGTAAACTTTTGCTCTCTCCTGCAAGCACGGTCCCTGACGCAGCCGGCCCACCATCCTGCCCTGCTGTGACCCAGGAGGGCAGTCTGGGCATGCCGCTGCTGCCCTCCCTTAGCTCTGCAACGAGGAAGGTAGCAAAACTTACCCTGTAAAACAAAGGAGATGGGCCAAAATGAGGTGGTGTTGCTTATTCTTCTCTCTTTCCCACATCCATTTCCCAGCATTGTGCCTGAGCTGTGTCAGTCCCGCTACTGCGGTTCTCCACGCAGATGCCTTGACTTGGAAAGGTGGCTGGCAGCTCCCAGTGCCTCGAATCCAGCATGAGGCACAGAGCTCTGCACAAAGAGATGCCCGCAGGATTTATATCTGCCAAAGCGCTTTACCTTCCCATCTTCATAACCCACCCGTGAAATGAGCAAAACCTCACTCGCCCCTTTGTGGAACAGAACCGGGAGCAGGAAGACAGGCTTTAATGCCAGGAGCACCCAGAGGGAAAGAACTATTGAGCCCAGATGTGAGCTCCTGATGCCCATGTCATTGGAGGAGATGCCCACCAGGATTGGCAGGGCAGGACTTACACAGACTGGGATCCCTCTGGACAGGCAGTTCCCCAAAAACCATTTGCAGGGTTTATTTTGAGAATCCTCTCTCAAGTGCTCCCATACCACGGTGTGCCAGAGCCTTCCTGACATGAGCTGCCCCTGCCCTTCCATGTTGAAGAGGGTCAGTCCTGGCTCCAGCAGAGCAGAGACAAAGCAGGGACGCCTGAGAACCCTCAGCAGGGGCAGCAATGTCGCATTTTGACCCACTCCTCCCTTACACCAGTCAGCACAGCCAGGTCTCAAACTGGGCCACCAGGGCGGTCTGCTCTGTCTGCCCTTCCCCGCCTTGGGGAGCACTTTCACAAGGGGACATCGCTGGAGAGAGAACACGCTTGGGCCCTGAGCTGATGGAGAGCTGCACCTTTTGCGTCACTAAGTTTTGCCTGGAAGCTTGGGGCAGTTTCTTGTTCTCTTGTTCCAACTGCCTGACTTGCAGTTTTAACAAAATTGCGTTTCAACAGCCCTGCTCCCCCGCCCCCAGCTACCTCTGTTCAGGAAACGGCACGTTTTCGTGATTAGAAGAGGAATTGGTAAGAAAGGACTTTTCTTGACTTGAAGAAAGTGGGGGCTTTAAATAGGCTTTCTGAGAGGGTAGCCTTATTTTCACACTTGTAACAAAAAAAAAAAACAAACCAACCCATGATCCCTAGGAACAATTCGCACACTGGCCCTAGTCTGCAGACATGCAGCCTTAAAAAAACAAAACCAGTGGCAGCTCTGTTTTGATCTCACTAGGAGCGAACGGACTACTGGGAAGGGTCTTGTGTTGAAGCAGCACAGCGTGGCATCATCCACAGGACTCAAACCTCTCAGAAGGTGCAGCAGCCATCCCCGAAACATCTGCGTGCTTCTGAAAACACCTCAATCCTTTCAGCCAGGGTGATCCCTGTGCTATAAAGGAAACAGAGATTGATCTTCCCCTCTCACCCTTTGCACTTGAAGCCGTTTTGTCGATAAAAACGCAGCCTGTGTGCTGGGGTCAAGAGCCTCTCTCTACAGAAGGTGCAGGGTACCAAGGCCGAGCCATATGGGGTATGAGCTGCTTGCACTGGCAGTAGGGACATATTTAACTAACAGAAATAGAAATAAATGGCGGAAGACAGGTACTGCATGTCAATGCACCCAAGAGCATCCAGGAAAGACAGACACCTTTCTGTATATCCACCCCGTAACTCCCTACACAGCTTTTGACTCACGCCCACCAGCCTTGTTACGCCACAGACACGGGTCGGGGCCAGCCGAGACTGGAGCCTGCCTTCCACTTCTTTGCAGAGCACAGCGCTTAAATACAGGGGACAAAAATAGGAAGAAGCCTCAAAGTGGCTGTGCGAGGCTCCCTGCTCCTCCCAGGAGCAAAAAGGCTGGGAACACGACCTTTTCCAACTCTGCTGCTGGCCGTGGACTTGCTCAGTCTCCTGCCAGCCGTTCCTATGCTCTAACTCCATTACCGTGACCCTGTTTCCAGCTCTGTCACCAACCGTTTCCGTCGCGGTACTCAGCAGTGCCATGGAGGCACCCCTGCACCGCAGCCTCTACCCTTCAGCTGTGGAGGTTGATGGGGCGCCCTGCAGCCCCTGCACGCTGAAGAAGGGCACACTGAGCCCCAGCGTGCCAGCTCCTTCCTACCAGCGAAACGGAGCGGTCTGCAGGGTTAAACCTTTGAATTACAGCTGCGGTACCGAAAATGAACCGATTCAGGGGCAATTTGACTTTGCACACGCGAGCAAAATTGGTGCAAACAGTGCTGTGAGCTTGCTCGCCCACTGGTACGAGTCCTTTCCTACTTCTCATCAACCGGGACTTTGCACAGGCGGCCGTGTCAGCTTCTGCAATGACAAGTTGCAAACATGGTTCCAAAAATACACAAGATGCATCTAGACATTGTGAAGCCTCAAAATCAACAACTCAGCTGCTCTCCTGTAACTCATTGCTGTGGAGTAACGACAAGGACGGGTACAAGCAAGCATGTTCTCCACATCCCATCACCTGTGGCTTCTTCCTACTTTGGGGAAACATTTCACACCCTCCCCAGGTGGCTCTCTTCTTCTTGCACTGTGACCCTGCTTGACAGCCATCACATCTTTCACGTGCTTGCAGCCCTATCAGGTGAGGCTCTGGTTATGACCTAAAGGAGGACACTGCAGCTGGACCAGAAGGCTGCTGGCAAACAGCTCCTCAAGCAGTAAGGCTGCGGAGAACATCAGCTTCTCTACACAAGTTTTTGGCTGTTTCGGACACTATCAAGCCCTGCAAAAATATCTTGTATGTAGATAAACTGAAAGATAGAGAACTGACTTATTTCCCTCCTTTCCTTTTACCTTTCCTGAATAATTGTTGCATCTCCTTAAAGACAGGTTCTTCCCGAAGGGCCCAATCCTCCGAAGCAGTTGGGAAATGACTCTAAAATAGACGAAGCAATCGCAGACCTGGCCCATTTGGGACTTGCCACTGCTGGCGGCTGTGCCCCAGCAGCACCACTGTCCTCATCGCCAAACTAGCAGTGATGGGGGTGGAACACTCTTGCTGCTGTGCTTGGGCTCAGGATGCCTCTTGGACTGCAGACCCTTCAGAGGTGCTGCAGTCCTGGTGTCATCTTCCCCGGCGCAGTCCCATCTCCTTCCTTGTCAGCATGAAAACCACAACTGCTTTGCAGGCTGCTGCACACAAAGAATTTTCTTATGTGAATTTCATAATGCAACAAAACTGTTGGCCTCAAATTTCCCTGCAAAACAGGGAGAAAAGTTACCTTGGTGGTCACTGGGGGAGAATAATAATCAGTGAAAAAATTAGGCTAAAATCCATGAGTAAAAACCGAGAAGCAGTCTGGCCAGCGATTAGCGTTTCTTCCACACGGAGACATTATTTTGCCACCACATTTTTCAGGCGCTGTTTTTTCAGATTCTCTGGACCGATGTGACTGAGCAGTCGATCCCCTCACCCAAAACTAAACTGACCTGGGAGAACATCTTTGATTTTATTGCCTTGCTTTGAATGACTGTTCAGAATTCAGTGCTTCCTTAGATATAGCTTTAATATGCACTTTTCTGAAGTGCTTTCAACAGTAAATATAGGAGACCAGGGATAAATTTGGCCCAATGCATTTAACCATATGAAACAGAGCTAAGGCGCTGGGGACATCCTTGAGTTCCAACTCATCTGCCCCCCAGAATCCATAATAATAATATTTTCATTTTAGCACTCGTACCTGGAGGCCTCTAGGTACTTTAAAAAAAATGTATGAAGTAGTAAAAGCAATTTAGTCCCCAATACTTGCATATTTTAATTCATGGTATATTATTATTCCGCTGCACACATATTGCTTTAGTCATCTACATTTTTATACCCTTTCTTTTTGCTGTACAGCCGAGTTCTTAACTATATTTATGGAGTGCTGTATTTTCCCTGTACACCTGTGCACCTTATTATTTATTCATAATCTCCCTTTTCCCTTTAAGTTATTGTTCACAATACATTTTTAAAATCAATAATAAAGCTTAAACTCCGGATTTTGACTTTCTAAACTGAAGAATTTTCTAAACTAAGCAACGTTTGGTTTACACATCAGAGTGAAGGCAGGATTTGGCCCAAGAATTCATCACTCCAGGTAGGAGGGAAACTCTTAAGATGCACAGCGCATCCTGCCTCTCTCACACACTGACAACGAGTGGACGCGGGTGTCAGCTGACTACACTCTCGTGGTGAGGAGGGTGCATTTTTCTAGCACTGATGCCTCAGTAGTGATCAAAATTCCTTGTGGCAGCAGGTTAGCTGAGGCTTTAATAGCACCGTTTCCCAAAGCACCTTCCTGGAAGCAAGGATGCTTCTCCCAGGACCACTGCCCTCTCCTGACAGCACTGGCACAGGTAGGTTTGAGTGCAGCCGTTCCGTTCAGCAGCACAACGGCAGTAATTACCTGCTTTTGTAATTGGCAGTGCTGGCTGTGTGAAAACCTTGCACTTCAGAACCTGGAGTTTCTCCATGTCCTGTTCCCCAGCTTTCCCAGCGAGGAACAATTAACTGCTAAAATGGATTACAAGTTGAAAACATTAAATCTCTGCATACGTGTTCTCCTTCAGAATTAACTTGGCCTACCTAAGCCTTATCTTGCTCAGAATTAATATGGCTTTTATGAGACTCCTCTTACTTTAATTCTGAACAAGAACATCCACACAGGGATTTCATGCAGTTGAATCAATCAGCTTTCAATTCAGGTCGTTCAGCTAGTTTGGATTTCTTTCCTTCCACACCACTGTGTGGACTGACCCGTGACTCAACATGCCTGCGGTATGGCCGGCGGAGGGTAGGAGGGGAATCCGCACAACATTGTACCCATTTTCCTCATAGACAGTGTTTGCTTCCTATTTTCATGCACTTCTACGCACTCAGTGAACCTGGCAAAGCATCCATATTCCCTTGCAATCCTCTCGAAAGCAACTTGCTCTGAAAACAGCCGGGATTCTTCCTAGTCACTGGCCACACAAAGGTGCCCAGCAATGGCCCTTAGGAAGTCCCCGTAGTTCTAAAACCAGGGTTGAAACAAGCGCCTCCTCCACGCAAAATCCAAATGTCCTGACTGAAAAAGGCAGCTCTACCGCTTTTTTTTTTTTATTTCCTCTTTGGGGCTTGAGACACGGGGAGATACAAACACTATTTCCCATAACTCCTTCTATTCACTGAGCTGTCATTACCAAGAGGACGTGTCGTGGGGTTGTTGCTATCTCCCAGCTATTCTAGCAAACCAAAACCAGTTCTCTCCCTGGAGTTACAGGACACCAGTTAGTCCCACCGGATTGTTTGGTTCTGGTGATGCTGAAATGCAGACGATTTAAGCTGCTTAAGTGGAACTACCGTGCTTCTCTGACTTTTCTGTCCCAGAAAGGAGGAGAAATGAGCTGTGAATACAAAACCTTACTCTGCGTCTTCAGCTTTCTCTCTTTCGCCATATATTCACGTTGATCTATCTAAGCCTTCTATCTCTCTATTACATATGTTTCTCTTCAGAAGTCACACATTTCACTGCTCATCTCCTAAGAGCAGCTGCACTACCTCATGAAAGGGAGTTGTCGTTTCTCTGCTATTCCTTTGGGGTTCATATCATAATTCAGAAAGGCCCAGCCAAGCCTGTGACTTGCAGGATTTTGCAACTTCTTCCCGCACACGGTTTATTCTAACGACATTTGAAATAAAATCCTCAATACCAGCAGACACAACACATACGAGAATAATATTTTTTGTTGCTGGGTTTGAGATGGGGGAAGAGAGGCCAGTGAGAATCAAGAATATGCTGCATTAGGTTAGAAACAAACAAAGTGTAGGCTGTCTCACTGTCCTAGACTATGTGAGGAAAGAGAAGGTGGCATCCTTCACATTGCGCACATCCAGTCACTCTCAGCTGAAAAGAATTGGCTTATCATGAGGACCTGGACAAGTGTCACCAGAGCTCTCTGTCACAAGCAAATAAAATTCATAAGCAGAAGGGCTCGTTCTGGGTTTGATGCCATTCTCAAGGCACTGGATTGATGCCTTTCCCTCCTCTGTCTCTCCACAGAGAGTCAGGCATCCATTCCCCAATGTATTTACAGCAGTACTCTGTCCCTCTGCCTGCATCTATCCTTGTGCCTTTGGCTTCACCATCTTGTTATCATCAAGCTCTGTACTGAAGATGGCATCTTCCACGGATTATCTTTTCTGTGCCTTATGTACAAACCAGATGAAAAAACTTCCATCGCTCTATTTTCAAGTTTTCCTTCTTTCTGTTTGGACGATCAAAGCACTTTTCCAGGCCTTTCCTACTCCCCTTCTGAAGGCCTACAGACTCACCTCTGCGAAGGGTATCCACTCTTTTTGGTAGCATCGCACCCTCTATCTTCCAAGCACAATATAACGCTTTTCTCCAGTTTCATACACCTCACACCTTCACCTACGCACTCCAGCCTCTTGCTTCACCCCCCAACAGCCACTGCCTCCATGTTGTCACCAATGCCAGTTTTGCTGCCTGCTCTCCGGCTTCTTGAGATGATGCTACAACACGTTCATTAGAACATTTTGTCTTACGCAAATGCCCTCTCTATGCTTGTCCTTCAGCTTTATCCACCCGTCCTCATTCTGCTCATCTCGGCAGGGAGGTCCCATACAACCAGCCCAATGCGATGGCTGGGGCAGCCACACAACTTACAGTGTTTTCATTGCAATTGCTGTCACAGCTTCAAATTACTTTGCTCCTCTTCACCCTCCTTTCCTTCTCTTAGGCTTCATAACTTTGTATAGCACCAACTAAGCACTGCTACTCCTGAGTCCCAGCTGCTACTGAAACGCAGACATTAAATGACAGTGTCTTGGGACACTGGAAACACCCTGGATGTTAAGATTGGTGTTGCCTTCTCTCTCTCTCACACACACACACACATTAGGTGGTCACACAGAGCGTGAGAGGCACTATCCAAGATATCATTAGCGAACTGCCCTTTTGCTTCTGTCTTGTTGCAGTAAGAATATCCGTCATTCTCTTAGTGGTTTGCTGCTTGGAGGGTGATTTTAATTAAAACGTAAAATGTCAAACATTAGTAAGAAGGAGGATAACCCTGTGGGGAGTGAGGATGAATCAAATTCATTAGTCACTGAGCAGCAGGCTGGTAGCCCTTCTCTTGGAGAAATTTTAAAAGGCAGTTAATGCGAAATACAGGAGCAGCCTAATCCCCCCCGTTCTAACTCACTTCCTGAAAAACAAATTTCCACCAATTCCAGAAGTTAAAGACAAGTCTGTTACAGAGATTTAAAAAGCCTGATTTTGTGTGTATAAACACACAAAAGTAAGTCTCATTTATGGACTGTAGAAGAAAACATCTCTCTTAGGGGTATTTCTCCCCCGTATCAAGAAATGGTTGTGTTTACACTGCACACGGTGTGTCACAGGACTGAAAGAGCCACTGGCATTGGGTAGCAGGCATGAAAACCAACCCTTGGGACTATTTTTTTAGGGAACTCCTTCCAAGAGCAGAATTTGCCAGTCCACATTGCTGAGGAGTAAGGATGACTGTGGACCTCTCAACAGAGGCAGAGAAGGGCAGGACTGCAGCAGCTACGAGCTCCACCCACCCTTCTACAGGCACGATATTCTCTGCAGCTCTGATTTATGATGTGGCTGAATCCACTGGATTGTTCTGCCCATCTTCCTTATTACCCACAGACAAATAACATCTTTGTTATTTTATAATACACCTTTAAAAAAACATTTCTGGCATATTTTTTCCCTTGTTAATGTCAAGCTAACAAACGTTCACTTTTTGTTTTCTTTTGGTTTCAAGTTTAAAACTTAATAGATTCAAAGAAAGAGCAGAATGATACCCCAGCTATCTCACAGATATATCATCTTGTGACTTAGTCCCCCTACACATCACTAGGAATCACAGAGTCATTTTGGTTGGAAAAGACCTTTGAGATCATCCAGTCCAACCATTAACCCAGCACTGACAAGTCACCTCTAATGTCCCTCAGGTACCACATCTACATGTCTTTTAAATACCTCCAGGGGTGGTGACTCCACCACGAAGCTGTAGAGGACATGAATCTGAAGAGGACACTGAGAGCCTGTTACGTTATGCAGGCAGCTAAATGCACACAGCAACAGAGAGATAATCACGCTTCACAAGAGCGAGGGGCTGTGGGTCAGGTGCCTCCAGCTGGATTTTCAGCTCCTCAACAAATGGATGGTGGCATTCGTTCTGAGCACCTCTATGCATGGCAGAAGCTGCAGATTTGGGTTGATACTCACGTCCCTGAGCCTATTGCCAGCCCTTGCACATTGTTTAGGCATTAGGGCAGGGTACAAGCACTTCTCCATGGTCGTTCATGGGCCACACACTTGGGCTGTGCCCTCGTGTTGGGCTGGTCCTTAGTTGCACCCCCTTCACGCTAGGGCTAAGATGCTCTGTGCAAAGGGGGTAAAAGTCCTGTCCTTGAGAGGGCATCGGCTGCTATAGGAGAAATCAAAGCAGCCGTCTCAGCAGAGAAATTAAATAGAGGATCGTTTTTCGCACCATTGCTTCATAACACAGTGATTTTTTAAATTTTTTTATACTTATGATGGGGTGTAAATTCTGGTAAAGATTTTGAACAGCTTTTAGCTAAGAGTCCTTAAAATTAAATTGTTTCATTCAACTTGAAATCTAATTCTGTATGGCAGAAAAGACAGGCAGCATTTGGGAGGTAGGGGGAGAAAAAAAAGAATAGAGCAACAATATAGAGCTTACAAATTGCAACCAAGTGGAGCTGTCAATAAGATCTTGCTCACCATATTGTCACAGAATTTTCCTTCTGTGTCACGTTGGTCATTACTGTAACACTACATGAGAAATCACTCCATCTGTTAAAAAAGAAAAGAAAACCAGCTGCTATCCTCTTGCAAAGATGGAATTAACAAATACCCAGTAACTGTATTCCCCTCAACTTTTGCAGCCACAATTTCAGCCCCACTTTATTTGTGCCACCGAGCGGTTCTACTGCCGCAGTAATAAGGCCCTCAAAAAGCTCATTAACCAACGTGAAAGATGCTGCCTATGGAAGCTGAACAACCACAACAGTTTTAGTTCCTGCGCTGATACTTTGGAGGGCTTCAGGTTTTCTCTGGTGGCAGGGGAGGACATGTTAACGTTTTGGGAAGGGAGCACTACTCCAGGCCTTGCAGTAGAATAGGAGAAACCTTCATAGAGGTTCAAGATTATTTTGCTGACTTAGCTTGGCAGTTGAACCAGGTGAATCCTGTTACATCCAGCCACAGAAAATCAAAGCATCTGAATGCATGAAGTGAAGGAGCCTGGAGCAAGAGCAGCAGGCTCCCAGCGGAGCTCAGGCTCAGGCGGAAGCCTGAGCTGGGAGTTTGCGACTTACCGTTAACACTGAACAACGCCCAGAACCTGGTTTCTTCAAGATTACAGCTAGGCTGTGAGTACCAGGAAAAGGACCAGGTGGAATTGCACATACGCACTGTACTTTTCCGTACCTAAATTCGGCTGGAGGGTAGCCTGCAGCTCCTGCAACTCAGGGGACATTGAGCCAGGTCCAGGAAGAGCCCAAATCAAACACCTAATGGAGACCAAGCCCTAAACCAGTCACTTCATTCCTTTGAAGGGTGGGATCACTAAACATCACTTACCAAAAAGAACCAGTAGCAAAACCAGACACGATAACCTGTGTATTTAAACAGCTACTGAAAAATGAAGGCTGGTTAGAGTGTGATCAGGCAGGACTGTACTGGAGACAGAACATGGCAGTTAGATGGAGCCGGCTGTTAAATAACACCCAGGCAAGTTCCAGCCCGCCTGGGATGCATTCCTTCTCCATCTTTGCCTGTCCCTCCTTGCCCTCCCCTCAGGTTTGGCTATGGAGGTGCAGCTTTGGCTGTCTTCACACTGCCCCAGCTTGAGCTGTGACCAGCCGTGGTCAAGAGCCACGGAGCCACAGGAGGGTATTTGGATGTGTTTCGCCATCCTCACGTCACTATTTTTATACTCTTCACCAAACATCTGCTGTTGGCTAGGGATGGGGATAGAAGCCTCACTAGAGGCAGGATGTTACAGTGAATATAGCTGCTGTCATGAAAGGGGAGTTTGGTTTATTCCACGAGTTCAGACTGTGGTTTTTTCCTGGCAGGTTGCTTCAACAAGCTTGTAGGCACAACTATGCTGGCAGAGAAAACACAAGAGGCAAACGCAGTTCCAGCTGTTTGAACTAAAAAACCCCTGAACTCACAGAGAGTTCACTCTGGGGGC
>NW_010427518.1:0-18217 GCF_000710305.1 Buceros rhinoceros silvestris | reverse complement strand
CCTGTAGGACTCTTCAGTTCACTGGGGGGTGATTTGGAGCATTTCTGTGGCAGAAGGAAAATGCCAGTAGGCAGCATCATTCCAACAATCTGCAAGATGGTACTCTAATTTTCTGGAAAGAATGAATTTCGTTATAAGTGCATGAGTTGTATCTGTTCATCTGGTCTGTTAATTCATCCAAAGGCTTCACCATTCTGATAGGCTCAACGGCTACCGCAGCTGGTAGGATACCTCAAAATAATCATTAGAGGTACTCCATTAAATTGAATATTATTTACATTACAGCAATACAAAGACCCAAGTGAGATTAGAGTTCCATTTTCTATCACAAGGAAGTAAAAAAGAAAAAAATCTAGATCCAAATAATTTCTGTGGAAGGCAAGTAAAAGGGGCAGGGAAATTGAGGCACAGAGATTTGAACCACTCCTGCAGGAGGGCAGCAAAGCAGGGAATAGAATTTCATACTTTAAGTCCCACTGATACATTTATGAACAGGACTTTCATGTTAATATCAGTGTAAGGAATTTAAATAAATTGTTCTGCCAAATTAATTGGCACCCAAACCAATCAGTGCCTGCTAAGGCTGGTCAGGAATTTCTTAGACCTTGATTAAATGTCAGAGGAGGAAGTAACATTTTTTCATAAAAACCCATCATCTTCCAGAAGAAACAAACAAAAAACCCCCAAAAGGCAAAACAAAGCAAAGCAAACAAGAAAAACCTTCCTGGGAAAGTTTCCTCCGACCCAGGGTGAAACTCTTGGCCATGCCTAGGAAAAGCCCTAGGAGGCTAGAGCCCACGGTGAGGTGATTCAGAGCACAGCCCGACCCAAGGTTTCACCCCTTTGGAGCACTTCATCATGGTGGGCCAAATCCTTCTCATTTTCCCTGCACCCTCGTGCAAGCAAGTGCAGCTGGCCTGATGCGGGAGGCCAGGTTTCCTGTCCCTATTCTGAGCAGGACAGGAAGAAACTTTGAACAGGGGCTTCCAACCGAAGAGTTTCCCCACAGGATTTACCTGAAGGGCTCTGGAGCCTCGAAACCAGTAGAGTAGTCAGGCTTCCTGCCCATCTCTGCTACCTACGTGCATGGGACAGAGCCGCTGCCTCAGCCTACATCGTGGCTTTTCAACACAGAAAACAGGCTGTAAGGGCTGCCGGACTTTCCAGCCCTATTGTCTTCTCCACGGACAGGCCACAGGGTTTGGATCCCCATAGGCATTTTAAACACCACCAAGTTTGTGGCTACCACTTATGTGGCTTTTGTTCAAGTCATCCCCTGTTTTGACAAGAAAGGAAACTCTGTGTTTTGAGGCAACACAACACGCAGGCAGTCAATGCCTCTGCCAGCCTGCCATCATGCCGCTCTTCAGCGTACGGGGTCAGCGAAACCACCGCACCACACATGAACTTTTACATAGTCCTATTTACCGTGCAAATGAAAAACTGCTTTACGCAGCATGCCTGACCAGGAGCCTGGCACCACTGCAAGAAATAGGCTATGTAGCAAACTGGATTTTATCACAGGCTGAAAGACTCTTAAAGTCCTTGAATACAAAGAGCTCCATTTAGAAAGAAATTGCAGTGTGTAAATATAATCCACAATCGAGGCTCTCAGAGTCACAAAATGGCATGACTGTATCTCTGATTACTAATTTAATCAGGCACCACAAGCACTTAAGTGAAGAACCCCAACCAGACAAAGGGAGCTCCTTACAGCTGTTTTTAGCAGGCTGTACTTTGCCACAGGCGTGTGAGCACAGATCCCAGGCTGTAAGCGATCCCGTGTCCGAGGGGCAACGTTTACTGAAACAAAGTGAGAGCGCACCAACGAGAATCGAAAGAATCCGCACAGACCCCGTCCTGCACTGGTGAAGCATGTACTCACCACGTTAGGAGCAAACACGGCTCTTTGCACCATTCACACTGGCTCCCACTTAGTCAAGATGCATCAGACGCTGCAGCTGGCTGGAACGGCTGAAAAAGTGATTCTTCTATTGGAAAGATCCGCCATTATTTCCAACGCAGGAATCAATGAACAAAATAACCAAAAGCAGACACATATCTGCTATAGATGCAACTCTAGTCCTGGGGTAAGTAGAAGTCCTAAGTAATCTCCACCCTGCAAAACACCCGGGGAGAGCAAGGTCTGGCGGGACTTTTCTGAGCTGAGACCTCCCTAGAAGCTCCAGAGGTACAAGGGCCACCGCTGTCACATCCAGGGCAGCAGCTGCAAAGTCCTCCTGACCTCCTTTCCCTTCAGGCTTCTGAGCAATGTCTGGGGGGAAAGGAGGTTGTAATGTTACTTTATTCTTTTTAAATTGCCAAGGAGCACACAGGTCTGGCTGTGCGTTAGGAGACTTAAATAGATCTGTGGATCTGGGGGCCAGAGAATAAAATTATGTGAGTACACAGGCAGCCTTCGGGTTTGAGCCCACGTCCCTTTCTCCTGTTTTCACCTTGTTCTGCCTGTTCTCACCGCAAACCTTTGAAGCCATTCAGCTACCACACCAAGGCACCTTCCTCATGGTGCTGTGCCACAGACTGCCAAATCCGTACGGACATCTCGGACGTAACAGGGCAGCCAAAAATGATGCAGCCTTTACATACCTATTGATGAGTCCCAGCTGCTGCTTACAGACACAGATTACATCCATTAGTTTAATTTTCTGACAATATCTCAGTGATATAAAAATATCTATATGACACATACCTCGTCCCCCTCTCCCACCCTCCTCCTCGCTCAGCCTGAAGCAAGCAACGGGTGAAAAAAATTCACAGCGCCACATAACAGGAAATCTCTGCTTAGTTGGACGTATTAGTAGCTCAACCCATTTTCTGATGTAATTGCATTAATTGTTCCTGTCCCAACTGGCTTTCCAGGAGCAAACGGCAGGTTCATTTAAATACTAAACACAGAAAGTGTTGGGGTTTTTGTTACGGGTTTGTGCGCTGATGTGAAGCAGAGTGCTAAATATCAGCACTCTGCCTAGTTGAAGGCTGTTGTGTTAGCAGGAATCCTCACCTATTCGTACAAACTAGCGTGTACCAGATGGCTCCATGGGAGTCAGGAGGCTTGAAATGGAGCAATCATTCAGTCTGCAGATGGAATATACAGTACGTTCCCAGTTAAGTAAGGGGCTCATTTATTCAGATAGCTTCTGCTTATATGGAGCGTGTCTCGGAGGACAAGCCAGTTCCTGTCTCTGGTTTTCTAGCAGATTTCTAAGCTAGGTCCATCCTCCACCATACTTCTGCTACCAGAGTCCAGAACAAAAGCCCCCTTACTAAAAAGGTGGGATTTTTCTCAAGATGTGCTGAAGCAGTACACTGAACACATTTGCAATTTTAAAAAAATCTTCCCAATCTGGAAAGTAGAAGGTGATACAATTTTTTTTTCCTTTTCATTCACCAGACTAACATTGGGACATAACCTCCTAATTCAGTGCTGCAGTCAGAGCAAAACTACATATTTCTATCCTAGTTATGATTATTTATCACCAGAGGATAAGTCAATAATTTAATACTAATTAAGACCTGCAGCGGCAACACCCCCTGTTGCCATGCAGAGTCCCAGAAGAGTCAGCCGTGCCTGTCCTTGATGCCTGCAGTAAATGGAACGCGGAGGCAGGACATGTTCCTTAGCAGAAAGAGGCAAAAAGGATCTTGCCTCTTCAACAGGCATCCAGAGAAGGCCGAGCTGGAAGCTTCTGACATGAGACTGTTGTTATCTGTACAAGAATGCAAACTAGAAGCAGCCCTGAACAGGATTAGGGACTCAAGCTGTTCAAAGACATTGCAGAGCAACCTTGCTCTCAAGGATAAAGATTAAATGAGCATTCTAGCCTTAGATTTTCAGTGGCCCACTAAAACTTACCTAATAATTGAAGAAAACGATGAGAAAGCATTTTCAAACGTCTGGGCAAAAGATATTCATTGTTGCTTATGGTTTGTAGAGTTTTTGTAGAGTTGATCCTACAGGGGAAGAAGTATGAAGGGATACTTGGTGTGTTTTAACCAAAGTCCATGAAAACACAAGAGCTAGTGTTCCACACAGAAGGGGCGTGGGGGGGTGGGAAACCTCCTGTGATTTGGCTTCAGAAACAAAGCGATTAAAAACATGCAAAGCCTTTCTCTCCGTACCAAATCTAGAAGCAGGTCCCAAGAACTTGGTCAAGCCACGACCCACGTCCACCCCCAGCTAAGGTGCTTCCCACTTTGGTCCTCCTGGGACACCAAGCTGCTTTGACACGTACGTTCCTCTTCACTGCTTCCTCGAAGCACCGGCACCTCCCTGCACGAGCATTTCCAACAGTTATTGGCAGCCTCCACAGAGGGCGAGGGATGGCTTCCAGGCTGGCAGACCGCTGGATGCTGCCTCTGCCCTCTCCACAGCCCATGCTGCTCCTGCCCGCTCATTCGATCCTTTATCTTTAACCGGTTGACATCATCTTGGCTCGTGGCACCTGACACAGGCGGCGCAGCATGTGATAATGGTATAGTTTACAAATGCGAACATCACAGGGAAAATATTGATTTATAATAACAAGCTGGAGGAACAGGAAGAGGGAATTGTTAAGGGACTGTCTTCTATCACTTCCCAAGGATGGGAAGAACTCAATTACACCCAGCAGCCTCACCTAATGTAATTGTATTTGCTGGCTGTTTGCCTTTGAAGTGCCTCTCCTGCAGTATGTCTTGGCAGTGTACGCTGCCACATCAAAAAGGGAAAGTTTTACTACCTGTGCTTTTGGAGGGCTCATTAAAAACACACCAAGTAGAAAGATGGAGCAGAAAATTGTTATCAAATCCTCCAGGGCTTTTTGTTTTGTGTTATTTTTCCTCTCAGATCACACAGAGTCCATGCACCTTGTAGGCTCTGTTACAGCAGCGTTGATCGCACGGACTGCCGTTAATTCATCACAGCTTTGCTAGGCTACTTGTCTTCATTTGCCATGAACACAAACAAATTCTACAGACACACCGTATCAAATCTGTTCTCCTGAAAAGACACATTCACTGGTGGAACAAAGAGAAACGTAATGGCAATTAATAAACTAACATTTACTGCACTAATTAGCATCTCCTAGAGGGCTTGATTATGTGTTTACACCAGTTAGATACAGCTCAGTATGAGAAAATACCCACATTTCATACATCAAAAGACATTCCTTTCATATTTCCTCTTCCATTCTTATAGTAGTGAAGTGTGAAGACAAGAGCATGAAGGAAGGTAGAATAATTCATTACCTTGTCTCATACTGATTTGTACATTCAATATTTTTTTGGAATAAACACAAAGTCATAAATTAGCTTGTAGCAAAACAGAATTAATTGAATGTCTTAGTAGGATCATCAAACCAAGGTTTAAAGTCAATTTATCTGCCTGGGATTTTGCTAATGTGGCTTCAGCTCATTAGAGTGAGAGCTGATGCTGTGGATGGGATGCAAAGGCCCATGAAAACACAGACCAACCCTCATTTAGGGTCCTTATTTAGGGACAAAAATCTCTGATGTCATGTACAAACACACACACATGCATACCCATGTTTACATTCAGAGAGGAAAATGTCAGTCATAAAGTAAGTGCTCTCAGGAAAGGAGTTTTATATCAAGAAGATGGCACAAGGATTTCAAATGCCTCCTGGAGACATCTAGCCATATTTACCAACCCAGATTGTCCCACGTTTCCTAGGATCCTTATAGCACCACGTTACTTCCTCAGCTCATCAACAATGCACAAGGCGCCTTAATAAGCGATGGACACCAAGAGACACTTTGGTTACCTCGGCCTCTCTGCCTAAGGGGTGATATCCTGAGGCTGGAAACAGATGCGGGACAATTAGGACGCAAAAGTAGGGACTGTGGTTTTGGGAGACATTCGGGTAACAAATACCGTATTAATCTCTGTGGATAGTTCCTTACAGCCAGGATGTTTCTTGTCAGGAGGGCTTTCGACAACAAGAAAGCCAACAGCTAAGCAAGGCAGGTGGAGCACAGCAGAAGCACTGTTGTGGAGCGTGTCATCAGCTCCTTCAGCCTGCTCCTCTGGACAGCGGGGGGCTGGTGGGGTTTCCTGAGCTGGTGTCACAGAGAGCGAGACGTAACAAGCACCTCAAATGCAGATACGAGCTTGAAGCCTGTCCTGAGTGCTCTGCGCTCCCAGACGCGTCCTCCAGCAAGAACAATGGACTTTTATGGGACTGGTGAAAAAAGTCCACCAGGGCTCAAAAGCAGCTCCCAGCTGTAGCTGGCTGAAGGCAAATTCCAAGCTGACAAAAGACAACCACTATGTGTCATTAGATGGGAGAAGGATCACACACATAGCAACCCAAACAGTTTAAATCCTGGGGAGGGCAAAGGCAACACAGTGCAGCACTTGAGCAGAGCTTCAGACGAAGCCAGTGATCGTTGCACAGGGTGATGCCAAAGGCCAAACACAACACCTGGCCTAAAAACAAAGCGCACTGAGCCAGTCAAGAAACAAATGACATTTCAAATCCACAAACCTGTGATACACAACTTGCCAGCTGCGAGCATCTCACTTTTGTCACTGCATACGTACCTCATGGTCTTATTCCTGTTCACTGCTTGCATTTTGAGAGGACTTCAGTCTCACCCAGCCGTGCTGAGGGCCACCGAAGTGTACGGAGGAAGGAGGCAGTACTTTGCAATCCAACGTAAGGAGGAAAGAAGCTGCAGCAGTGTGAGAAATTGAGTGATGGGACCTCTCAGAAAGGGTGATAGCCACATCTTTAACACACCCTGCACACAGCAACACATCAGACTGCTTACACACCTAAGGACAGAGACAGCAGAGACAGACAGCAGTCTCCAAAAGCACCCATGTTCAGATCCTCCTGAATAGGACGCTCAGAAGCTTTTGATGAGGTCAGTAGGTGCTTTTGAATGGTTTGCCGAACAAACTTGTTCTAAGAACTTCATGATGAGGGAGACACTCATTACCTTTAATTACGACTTTAGTCACAGTCTGTAGGTAGAGCACGTCTTCATTCACCAGCAGCCCCTGAGGGGTGTTACCAGTGACCTCACTTTTCTCCAGGAGGAAAGCAGTTTCCCCAGAAGTCTTCCAGCTTGTCACCACTCTCACTCAGCTGATGCTGACCCTGGTGATGGACACAGACCACAAGTCTGGTGCATCTGCCACATTATTGTATGGGGCAACCACCTCAGCTGCACCCCCAGGTCATGAGATCTAGCTGCTGATGATCCCAGGGTACAGTCATGGCAGGAACGGCCTTTTTGCACCTCAGACTGGCTAAAAACCGTGACCTCTGCTGCAGTAGGTGGAATTTTTGCCACTTCAAAAATCTTTGAAACTTAGCCCTAAATCTCAGAGATATCCAAGTGCTGCAAACCAACGCTAAAAGCATCCCTGTTCTTCAGCCTGTGCCATGCTGAAGTGCCGAGAGCGTTTGGACACATAACATGGGCGCATAAACTTGGTTGCTCTCTCTTCTGCCTGGCCACCTATTCATTACCCCACAGCTAGCTGTGCTCCCTTCCCAATTTACTAATCTCTTTGCTAGAGAGAGTACAGCAGCATCTTAAATGGGATATACCCGGCTTGGAGCAGGGAAGGCAAATAGCTGGCAGCACCACCACCTTCCCCTACCGGTCCCAGCTTTCAGTTGTCTTCTCCCTCGCCAGCCGTCTGTCCTTCTACAGCCGTGGCTGGCTACAGACCATCTGATATGAAGATGATGTCTGGCACCTCATGCTCTAAATAGAGTCTCTGATGCAGCCCCTCGTCCTTGCCAAACACCCCAGTGCTAGGCTAGATAAGGGACAGCCAGGGCTGAATTGCGTACACAACTGTGTTACCCAGGACTAATACAAATGTTTGGCTGTATATTCAACCAGCGTTAAACCTACCACCACTAGCTGTAACGGACCAATGCCATTCCACGTCAGTCCTCCAAAACAGGAGCAAGCTGTTCGCAGCACCTTTAGCTGTAGATTCAAGAGAACGTCTACATTTCTTTATGAAAGACCTGTTTTCCTAGCGCCTTAATCGGCCTTCCTTCAGGCGAATTTTGACTGTCATTTTATGGAGGGATCTTAGGACTAAGAAGTCTTATAAAGAGTCAGCAATCAAGTAGAATCAGGACTGCTCTGAAATCCAGCCCATAAACTATACTATTCAGACTCCAGCTTTATACAGACTTCCTCCCACATTATACAGGCTTCTCCTGCGCATCTGTGTGCCTTCAGAGTACTATTTGTTTGTAGCTTCCCATTCTGTGCACACAAGTTACTGTTCGCCTTTCCCAGAGAGCAGAGAGTTGCCTTTCTGCTATGTGCTGCTCTTCGATGGAGAAGGTCCCTCTGGCCCATGGGGCAGTGCATAGGCTCTGCATGATTCTTTTGCAGCTCCTTGGAAAACAAGAATTGCAAAATCCCAGAAATGTATCTGCTTGAGGAAAATTAAGCGGTTTGCTTTCTTGCAGTAGAATCGACCCTGCTCTAGTTAATAAAAAAATTGTTTATTTTCGGTGAATTTACATTTGTTGGCAGCTTGAATGTCACTCCAGCTCCACTGCTTCCCTGTCCCTCCCTTTCACGTGGTCTGAAAGCAACTTTGGTTTGTTTCTCTCACTCACAGCAAAGCAGAGCTGCAATAACAGCAAATGGTCCTTGGAAATCACAGTCACATTAGGCTTCTGTTCAAATAGCTTTTAGGGCTGCGATAATAGGAGGCATTCCTAATAACCGGTGACTCAGTGAGACCCTGCACAGAAGGCCTCCAAATGAGAGTACACAATTTAGAATTTAATCTAGAAACAGTGACGGTGATGAGATTCCAGCTGGGGACCTTCTGGTCTGGTGGCCAGTGCTGTAACCAATAGTCTGAAGAAACTACTTTACCCGACCAGAAAGAAGCTGAATCCCTCCTCTTCCCCTGAACTTTACAACAACTTTGAGGGTGGCATCTGACCCATGAAGAGGAGAGCTCCTTCACTGCCACCTTGACTCTGGAGACTCACCACCTTGAACCATGGCCCGTAAAACTGCTAATTTGTGGAGAACGTCCACTCATGCAGCATTAATTTGAAAGTTAGTTCCTGAACACTGAATTTCAGCACACTTCGGTTCACAGGCCACCCGTATTTTGGACTGTCCTTGGTCTGTTATAAAACTAGACTGGATGCTTGCCCAGAAAAAACAAAGATAGAGTTCATCCCTTGCTCCCTCCTCCTCCCAGTGCCCTGCTTCTGTTGAAACCACATGATGTTAGCACGCCCTATGCAGCAATCCAGCTTACATAAAGAAAAGGTTTCTTTTTTGAGAGGAGAAAGCCATGACTCCGGTGGCAAAAGAAGTCTATTTTATTTCCTAAAACAAAGCCTTCAAACCCTTAGTCGTTGCCTCCGTGATGTGCAGAAGGAGGGAAATTCAGCACAGACATGTCTTTCCAAGAAGAACCATAGTCCTTGGGTGGCCACTAGAGAACAGCGAACGTCCAGAGACAAGCACAGTGCTCGGAAAGGGAGAGGATGGATGGGGGTCTCCTGGGTACAGGCATACCCTCCTCCTACGCTCCTACTTAACGTTCCTCTGGTGTGCCCTGGTAGCACCCAGTAAGAACAGCAGGAGAAGGAAAAGACAGCTCCACCTCCAGAAAGCAGGTTAAGAGGAGAAGTCACAGTGCTCGGATGGCTGGGTCCCATTTAGTGCAGAAGTCACTATGGACAGTAAACTTCAAGCCAGGACAGCATTTCCTGACTGGTGGGCAGTCAGAACAAATACCAGTGTAAGGGTTGTCTTTTTTTTTTTAAACTCTCAATGGTCTTCCAATGGGGTGCAATATTTGCTAACACAGAGTAATTTGAGTTATCCACAGATAGTTCAAAAATACAAAGGGTTCATTGCCCAGATCCCTCTATTTAAAATAGATTTGCTTTTGTTCATCAGTGTAATGCACATGGCTGAGAAATGGCAAGGCGCCAAAATGAAACCGCTCCTAATTTTCAGAGGAGGCCACCGGCTAATTACACAGACTGCAGGTGTGAAGAGAGAAGCTCAAAGTAATCAATAGTAGTAATTAATCTGCTAGACTGGAGCTAAAGAGCTAACAGCTGGACATCAGAAATGGACACATGCAACAAGATCAGCAATAATTACCTCTTTAAATATTGAATTTCCATAGCAACAATTAAGCATATAAATAAAGGCTTGAAATCAAGGCTCCGAGGCATGATGCTGAATTGCAAACACAACATTCTCCAAATCAACCCTTTTAATAAAACAGTAACAATATGCTTGGGCTGGGTCGGCTGGTCTCCTGTGCTAGCAGAAGCTCAGCTTCTGCTGCTTCCAGATTTTTCGGCTCTTCCTTCTCAGCTGCTTCCAGACCCACAGGTTCTCTGTAACTTCTCTTTGGTCAACCACCATCCAAAGAGACTCGGTGCAACGCGTGCGCACAACTCACCCCCTCTCTTCTAAGGCTGTCCACCTTACAGCTTCAGCTTTTCCACCTTCTGGAGATGGATTCCTTTCAAAATGCTCCAAGGCTGAGGCACCATTTGGACCAGGCTAGCAGTGCCATCTCGACTGGGCAACATCAGAGCACTAGCTGGTAGGTGACATCACTGCAGCCTCTGCTAGGCTGTCAGATGGATCAAGTGCCAGAGTTACTGCTCTTCTGGGAGAAGTTTCTCTGAGCATCCTGCCACCATGAGAAGTACTGCCACTGCCTCTCCTGGAAGCATCCAGAAACCTGTCCTCACGTCTCATGACATGGGCCCACAGCACACACAGAAGCATTGTGTTCCCCCAGCACATTTGTGGGGTCAGTAACACCTGCAGAAATGGATACCTGATGTCCTTCTTGGCTTGATGGCACAGCTTCATCACAAGAGCACTCTGCCACAGAAGGTGCAGATGCCAGGAAGCCTTCATTAAGCTCAGGCTAATCTTCTCAATAAATGTTGCTATCAGATGTATGCTGGCTAAAACCCATCTTTGCTTATCTCAGTGGAGATGTCAAGGCCATTTTCCCCCTGCTCCAGAAAATTCAGACCGATGGAAGAGGCACAAATCTGCTCTTCATTATGTTCTCATGTGTCCATGGGACCAGAGATGGCTCTGTGGATCCTGACCTCTGCAGGCTGCACCTTACCAGGCAGCTACTACAGACCCAGTAGACCCCAAACTTCTGTGCAGTTTGGAATAGTTTTAGTGATTGAAGCAGCTAAGGCCCATCTGCCTCCAGCATTGTCCTCCCTATATCTCCTTTAGCACAGGAAAACTAAATCACACCTCAAAATCCACAGAAATCCAAAGAAAAAAGAAATTGTAAATGACACTTCATTCGATCTCTGTGTTTCCAGAATCAAACCTGGAGACAGGTGAAAACTCGGGGAAATGTTTTGAGAATTATCCTCTTAAGTTTTCTGCATTTTGAATATTTTTTTTCCCAATTGTTTATCACCTCAGAGTTTTCCTGCTTGCCAGGATTTTTCCTTCAAATAGCTAGAAGGAACCCATTTCTATAACCTAATACTGGCTCCACTGATAACTCAGTGGAGGAACAGAGACCCCTTGAACTTTCCATTGGTTTCAGTGAACTTTATAAAAGTCCCCTTTAACTGCTAGTAAGGTAGGATGGGGACCTATATTTCTTGCCTCAGGAGGCAGCAGCATTTCATAATTACCTTCATGTATTGATTCCTCCAGCCGTGCCGGCAGTATTTCTGAATCTCCATGGTCTGTAAATATTTCTACACGCTGTATTTCAAACTCTTCTGCAGTACTGATTTGCAATGTACCTCTCATGCTGTGATATTTTACCAGTATGGTGCTTTTGCAGCTTTGGAAGGGACTGTTTCACAGCAGTTCAACTCTCTGTGAAAAGCCACGACCAGATATTACCAACACTTCTATTTTTCAAATAAGCTGAGCTTAAAGTGATGTGCTTGACTGAGCAACACATTTGACCTTATGTCAGGCACATATGAGCTCAACCCAGCCACTAGCCCAAAACCAGTATAATGGGGCTCGTCTGCTTCTCTCCCAGACTGACCTCCAAGGAAGCTGCAGCTCCCCCCTGCAGAGGTGACACACATGCCACTGCCATTGGAAAGCATTTGGGAGATGTAGAAACTGGAAGAAAGCTTCTTCCCAATCTGCTCTCTGAGCAGCACCTACGATCCCATCTGCTGTGGTGTCTCAGTGGTCAGGCACTGAGGACAGACGTCCAGGAACCACAGACGTGCCTGGCCCTGGTGCGGAGAAGCCAGGCCAAGAGTAGAGCAGATAGCCAGCAAACACGGCTGCCCAACAACCACCAGCTGGAAAAAAGCGGTAGATCTGGCCCTCCAGTGGCTCATACCTTACATCTTCCAAAAAATTATGCATGTATGTGGTGTGAAATGTTGCCATTCTGGTTCAGGGATCGAAAACAAGGAGCCCACAGAGAGGTCAGCACCGTGAGGCTGAAGAGCGGGATTTGTTCCGAGCTCCACTACAGCTCTCCTCTAAATCGCTCACACCTGCTTTGCTGTACCCATTCATCGCTTCATTGGAAAGACACCTGAAGAAATAACATCATCTTCTTGCTTGAATCTTCTCAGTGGTTTTCACAAGAGAGGATTTCTTTCTTAGGGAAGTTTGACTAGATTAGGCGGAGGAGTCGAGATTAGCCTTCCCGTACCCCCAAAATGGGCAGATTTCTCCTGGTGGGAGCTAGGATCTGTGCAAAGGCCCCTCTCTATCACTGTACAGCCACAAAAATGATGCTCGCTAAGTCAGGCACTCCAGTTGCCCAGCTATTAGAGGATTCAGACAACACAGTACTTGACCCCAGTCCGTCCTCAGAGTCTTTTTCCAAGTGGCTCTTGTGCCACATCAGTAGTCCCCTTTGTATAAGGAAAATAAAATTGGAAAAAGCCTGTGAAACCCCTCCTCTCTCTCTCTCTCTCCCCATCATTCAGGAAGGAAGAGAAAGAGGGAACCTGCCATCTCAAGGCACAAACATAACAACAGCAGCTATTCACTCTGCCCAACTCCAGGCAGTAAATTCACGTGCCAGCGCTGAAGGAGATAAGTCATCTTAAGGTGACCATATTGAGATAGAAGAAGGTGTCCCTCTGAATTTGTGCTCAGAGGACTGTGTTAAACTTCTGTTTGTCCTCTCCTACCTGGGCACTAAGCCTTCTCAAATGCATATTACACGTGGTTCAGAAGTCGATAGGTCTTAAGTCAACATTAACATATGCTCAAAGGTGGTGTTCCGCTGTACGTGTTTTGATGGAGCAGCAGTAATTAAAATACCGTGTGGAAAAATAATAGTTATAATATTACTACGACTGGAAAACAAGCTAGGGATGGGAAAGAGATCCTTCAGTTTCTTTCCTATATAACTGTCTTTTGGGGAAGAAACCGCAATAAACTGTCAGGTCAGTGTCAGTTCATCAGAAAAAATGCCAAGGCTGCCTTTCTCAGGATATTTTGAGCACATTCATGCTGGAAATACGCAAGAATAAGAAGTCTCATGACATTTCTGCCAACTCATGTCTGGATTGCATTATCATTTGAGAAAGAGGCTGAGCCCCTCCCAGAACAGAGAGTCATTTCCATGAAGAGTTGTGAAACAGAGCCAAAGCTTAGAGAGGATCAAGGGGCAAACAAGCACAGCGCAGCCCCAGCTCACCCTGCAGAAAGTGGGGTAGCCCCTCTGGCGGCTGGGGAAGAGCTGGGAGCCCTCCACTCTTGCTGAAAGCCAGGCCTATGTTTTTAGCACTGAAGTAGGAGTTTAGATGCTTAACTCTAAAGACACTTCTTAAAAAAACAAAACAAAAAAACCCCCACATAACTTGGCCTCTCCTAGTTCACATCTCCCTATGAAGGGCATTCGTTCAGGCTCACAGCAGCCTTGGCCCTCACTGTCGAGAGAAAAGCTCTCCCATAGGGAAACTACCAGAAAAAAAGTCTACCTCTGCTGCTCTAGATCACACCTGGGAAGAGCTCCTCTCTTCCGCTTGACCAGGGCAGGAGCCTAGAGACATTAACCTCGCTAGGAAAAAGATCACCTCTGCCAACACTTCTCCTGCGATATGGAAGATTTGACAAATGCCCCAGTTGGTACAAGCTCGGACACCGCTCTGCAGACCCCAGTTGTCTTGGGTCAGGTACCTATATGCCCTGTGCAGCTATGTACATGCACACACGTGTATGTATGTGCACCTACAGGGGCACGACAAACAACTTCATAATTATTGTTTCATGACAAAATAGCCTTTCAGAGAAGCATATCCTTTTTTAAAACATCATGCTTACATAGCTCCCCCCTCCCTGCTTTCCCCTGGTCAGACTATGGTTTGCCACTGCATAGCTGGCTCATCAATTCATTCAATGCTTTCTGTAGATCTTTTGACTTTTTCCTCCCACAGCACGCAAGATTCCCCCCCACACAGAAGTATATGGCTGGTTCTCTGTCGCTGGTGGGTCCTGACAAGTGCAATCTCTATCAGGGCTTATAGGCTCCCTGGGCTGGCAGCCAGTCAGTAAATTCCAAGTCAGGTTGACCAGCTGCACGTAAGCATATTGAGACGCAAAATAGATGAGGAATCGTGGTGTTGTGTGCCAACAAGCAAGGTTTGTGCCTGATGGCAGGAGATACAGAAGTTGGCAGCTCAAAAATCTCACATCTGTTTGCCTAGCAAACCCCACCCGTATGGAATAGAACTGCTAGAGCAGAAGTTTTGCCAGGTGCTCTTGAAGGCATCTTCAACCCAAAGAAGCCACCAAGATGACCTTAGAAATCATTAAGCGTTCTCTAGGTTTATTGCACTGACAATCTCCCCTGCTCATGCTCCAACCTCAGGCAGACCCTGAGTACCTCTTCCCTCATGCTCAACCTAGCCCTCTGCAGACTCCGTTGCTTATGACCAAACACAAGCCACTGTCCTTTTACACACACTACGTACGGTCAGATATCTCCAGAATAAACACCCGCAAGAGGACATCCATGGGATAGACACACCTTGGGTGGAATAAGCACTGAAGTTCATGTTCCTGCGTGCCATCATAAGCCACTCAAATGACTTTGTGTGAGGATTTCACTTTATTAGAGCCGCTGGCATCCAGAAGTAACATCACACAGACATCCATCTCCTTGGATGTCTGTGCATTAGAAAAGCACCGTCATGCTGGGGAGCTGCTGTTGAGTGTTTAGGTAAAAACGAGCATCAGTGTGACACATGGCAGCCTCCAGATATTGAAGGAGACATTTCAATAAGGTCACGTGTCTAGTGCTAGCAGACAGACAACTCCTTGGAGCCCCTGGAAGTGATCCAGTACTTAACACAGACAGCCGCTCCGGGGAGCCTGATGCGATATGATTATGCCCTGTATTGAAGCACAGCTCCACTGCTAAATGTACTGCCCCGCTCACAAGGACGCAGAACTGAAGGCCTTTCTGTTCCATACAGATCCAAGTCACTGTATAGGAGCAGAGGTGTTTCCACTGGAGGGGAAAAAAAGAAAATAAGGAAGGTAGACAAATCTTTTTCAGCCTCAGTAACTTGTAAAGCTCTTGGACTGCCATACTTGGAGATTAAAAACACCTAAGAGAAGCACAGGAGTCATCTACTGTGACTGTGCAAATATCTGGCCTATAGTACCCCAAGTCTTCATTGCTGGTTTCCTTGTCCTCCTTCCAAGTGCTATTACATCTTCTCAGACTTTAACTGTAAAATACTCTGAGTGGAACATTTCCCACTTTGGTCTCACACAGCATCTTGTGTCACGAGGCTCGAGCCCCGTTGCTACTAAAACACAAAAAACCTCTTGAATGCTGCCGTTGGGTACACGATTTATTGATGTGTTCCCATGCAGGCTGACGCAGAGGCCACCCAGTCCAAAACACGATGACAGCTCTCAGGACTTGGAGCTCTTGATTCTCCACACCTGCAGACTGATCCCCCTGCACCACCATGCCCAGCCCTGTTCCCACTTAGCGGGATGCAGCGCCAGGGCTGAGCCTCTGCCCGACCACACACCGCTCAGGTACCTGTGCACGACCTCTTTCTCTTCCCACAGATTAACATCTCCAGCATTTCGCAAAGCTACACGTGCACAGCGCCTGCCGTGCTGTTCACACAGGAAATCAAAACACTTTATTTTTGCAACAGGCAAATTGTGGGCTAATTTATACAGATGTATTTATTCAGTGACTCATTAACAGTAAGTATCAGGAACCTAATTTACTGCTACATCAGCCCACAGATTGTGGCAAATTATGTTACACAGAGAAGCAGGACCCAGGTCTGTCAGAACTGACTTTTAGAGCTGAGGTTTATTTTTAGCATCCCTTCCACAGCCAGCTTTCATCAGCAGGATGGATTCTGTCGGTAGTCTCAGCCAATGCTTACCCACCTATCTTGAAGCCTTTGTTATTATTACTAGTTTTATTAGTTTTTATCCTAGTGACAGTTTTATATGGCAAAACTAAGTGTTCCTGAGGATTAAACAGGAAAGCATGTAGGTCTGAGTGCTTTTAAAGAACACCTCAATAAAATGATGTCAATAGTCGATTCGTTGTTCCTCTGTCAAACCAAAGAAATACTGCTGAGGAATACATAAGGAAAGGAAATATTTGACTTGATCTAAACCAGTTTTTAAAATTTAGATTTACTTTCGTTAGTCAACAAGTGCAAGCCAATCTTTTTCTTCGGCTCCAGTCTGAAAAAGTTTGTATTTAAGACACTCGTAATGGAAGAATATAGAAAGCAGGGATCACCCCACGCTGCAGAAGGAGACCATTCTCCTTGCCCACAATGGTCTAGCGGCCAGACTATTCTCCTTAGAGGCAAAAAGCTTTTTTCTTCTCTCCACCTGATTCAAAGAAATTAAGTCATGGTCTCCAACCATCCAGAGAAAGTTCCAACCATCAGGTAGGCTGCAGGGTATTCTGAGAAAAAGCTTTTCTATGAGTCTCTCCTATTGGAGCTGTTCTACTTCTCGATGAATATGTATAGATTCATTAAGAGACAGAGAGACTAATTAGTACCCTTAGATGGGCAGGCTGGTTACCCAGTCCCAGTCCCTGCTCTAGCGAATATCTCATTATCTGTACAAGAAGGAACCAGGGGCAAAAGACAAGTTATAAATGTTCCCCTTTCCAACCCAGAGCATCTGACAGCTTGGCAGGCAGAGGAGATGTCTCATGTGCACTGCCACAGTGCGGCAGAGTACCCTGAGAATCAGACTCAGCACTAAAAGGTTATCCAGAACGACCAGTCTAAGCTGGAAAACCCACCCCCCTCCCCATCTTTAAGTATGTAAGGGGGACAAAACAAGGAGAAAGGCAAAATGTCCCATTTTAAGATGTACATTCAGAAATCAAAAGTCCCTAAACTCAGCAGCGCCTCCTGAAAGCCTCAGCCCACAAGTCCCCTTCCTCGCTACTCCAGGTCAACACCTGTTAGCTTGGTCAGATCATCCCAGAGCTTTAAAACATAAACCATGTGTATGTTTTGAGCACTGGGTTTTTCCTCTCACCCTGCCTTTCCCAGATCAACAGAAGCGAGCTTTACCATAAGCACTCATTTATTGCTTGCATTTAAAATCATACACAGCCCATAAGAGATTAATACATGTCCATGAAGAAGACTTTTATATCCATCAGATCAAAGTTAACGAAACCAGTCGAATAAGTAGGGGGCTTTTCTACATGTTCTTGTTCTAACATTATCCTACCACACTGAAAGTGCGGTCCCTTGCCACTGCACCCTGGTGAAAAACACCCTCTGGTTGGAAGTGGTGGCACAAATTACTAAATCCAGCACAAAGACAGAAAGCCAGTGCAGAAATTGGGGAGGAGGAGAAATCAGTGTGAGGAAAGAGTATATTCTTAGACACAAACTCCCTTGCATAATACTTCGCTCAGTAGATCGTATTTGTCTTTTGCACTGAGGGAAGAGGCTTTTTGCAGATTAGAACATTTTGAGCATTTGATGGAAGGCAGGGAAAGTTTATTTATAAACAGAACTGCAAAGGAACAATAGGCACTAACATCTGTAGTCACTTGTGAGTTATGTTTCCATGTTATGTTTTCAGCTTGAGAATATGAGTTATTTCTGTGCAGACAGTCCAGTTCATCACCCAGCCCAGGTCAATGACTGTAAGAGCCCCTGTGCTACCTTTATTTGTCTTCAAGACCAACCTCATACAAGACAATAATCTTTTTTTTCTT
>NW_010427517.1:6807-59096 GCF_000710305.1 Buceros rhinoceros silvestris | reverse complement strand
TGGGAGAGTGACCTGTGTGTCGTAACCTCTGGAAGCCGCACCAGGTCATGGCTCCATCACGTTTCTGTACCTATAGACTGATCGTCCCTGTGGGAAAACCCATCTATTCTCTGTATACACACGTGCTCTGTTGCACTGTTGTAGGAGCTGTTGCATCTTCTAGGTTTACTGTACATCAGAAAAAAGTTCAGTTTTAAGCTGTAGCAAACCAGAGCCTATTGCAGGATTTAACTAAGTATGGGAAGTGTCATTGATTGCTCCCTGGAGATGCATCATTTCTAATGAGAGTCCTAAAAATGTTAGAAGATGATAACATAAAACTCCACAAAACTCCTGGAGTTTGCAGACTTATTACCATACTGTACCTGTGTTGTAACTGAGGGGGGGAAAGAAACGTAAATAATCCTTCTCAGATGGGATCGTTGATGGGGGGAATGTGTAAAAATGAAGCTGTTGGCAGAACACCATTAGCTTATGAATTATACATTTAATTAAGGAAAGCTAAACTGGTAGATTTGCAAAGTTGTGATTTACTGTGCCTTGTTAAAGACAGGATTTCAGTCCTGCTCCTGCTGTTGGGTGCTGGCAGGGACATGGAGCAGCCGCAGTGCAGGGCCGGCAGGACCCCTCGGGTGTACCCGCACTGCAGCACACTCCGTTGTAGGCCCTGAACCTGCTCGCTGCGGTCCTGGTGGCCATATAACAAAACCTGGCTTCTGAGAAGTAAGGATCTTGGATGGTCAGCTGACATGGAGATGTGCCCTTCCAGGGTGGGCTAGTCAAATAAATTTGTTTAAAATATTTCAGACTGCAGACGTACGTCATTAAGGCGAGCGTTGTGTAACACTGTTGGAAAAGGTGGCAGAAGAGGGTCAGGAAGTTTGAATAGGACAGGAAGCACAGAGCGAATGGAAGATGAGAAGACAGGTCAAATGCACAATAGGATCAAATATTAAATGTCCAAAATATCTGTGTGCAGTTGAGTTCCCCCCTTCATAAGAATTGAATGGTAAAGCTCTGCGTTACCAGTTTCTTTTTTCCGTATTCAGAGTGAAGAAAGGAGCTGTAACTCTGTGGCCGGCAATTCGCTCTCTGGATGTTTAGGGGGAAAACTGTTCTAAACAGAAATTATTTACTAAACCAGCCATCCTATGGCATTGCAGCGCTGCCATTCCTACTTAATTACAGGCTGAGCAGGAAAATGAAAAGTAGCAGGGGAAAAAACTTTCCGTGACCTTCTGAAGTGGCTGGAAATGAGTTTAAAACTAAAGCATCGCTTACCTTGCCTTCGCTAATTTGTGCATCCCCAGTGGTTTGCCCTGTAAGTGACTCGTTCTTTCAACTGGTGATATCGCTCTTAAGCAGATTATACCGGAAACGATGAGTGATATGTATCTGATGTTTTCTAGGCTTGTCCTATACATGGATCTTCAACGATAATACCTTGTACGTCCAGGAAGACAGTCGCCGCTTTGTGTCACAAGACACGGGGAATCTGTACATCGCCAAAGTGGAGCCATCGGATGTGGGCAACTACACCTGTGTGGTCACTAACTCCAAAGCAGAGCAAAGCGTGCGGGGGCCGCCCACACCTCTCACTCTCCGCAGGGACGGTAAGTTATCTGGGTGTGCCCGGCTGCAGAGAGGCAGCACAACGCTAACGGGTCCAGCTCCAGTTACTGGAAACTGATACAGCCTTCTGGAGGTAAAAGGCTCCCAGTAAAAAGCTGTGCAGTGGGACGTGATCCCACAGCTTCTGCTGGATTGAAATGAAATTTGAACTGTCAGAACAGGGACGACGAGGTAAACATATGCAAAGAAAGCAGTGCTCAAGATCGTTGAAAAATAGCAAGAGAATGTCAAATGGTATGTTAATATTTTTCATCTTAGGGATGAGGCTTAAATCTGGCAAAGCTTTCTATATTTATCATCGTGGTACAGCTCAAATATCAAATCGAGAAGGCTGTTTCAGAGTGAGTCATTGAGGTGAGAAACTTGCCTGCACATATACAAATACCTTTCTGACAACACTTGAAATTAAATGTTCACAGTGAGAAATATATACCCGGGAAATATTTACACAAAATTTGTTTTGTAAGTTTGCTCACCTAAATTTCAATATACTTGCACTGTTTGCCAAGCAGTGGCAGCAATCAGTAACAAAAGTCTGAAGAGAGTTACATTTCTAGGATAAATAAAACTCAGCTCTGCATTGTAGAATAATACTTCCAGTATGAGATTGTGCTGCTTTGTAACGCGTTCAAGCAGATCACCCAAACCAAAGTTATAGCTCCACAGGTCAGAAGTTAATGATTTGGCACCAAGTGTAACTAATTGCTTAAGATCTTTCCTATTTTCTTTCTTTCCATCACTCTATTCCTTTTCTTAGACTTGTTCTCCCAGTCTCTTTATCTTCTCCCATTCACTTTGGCCTCTGCATTGGGTCCTAAACAGGCAGCGGTGCAAGTTGTAACATGTTACGTGTGAAATAAGAATCGGTTCATTTTCAGTGCAGGGTCTGCCCTAAACTGAGAACGGGTTATCTGTGTTTATCAGATGTTCAGCCAGATTTTGAAATGTGATTGTTCATCTAACTACATCTGCCTTCCTCAAGCCTGAAGCTCACCTTTGGATGTTTTAAAGAAGTTTTAGGTGTTTTGCAAGTACTTCTGACACAGAGCATTCCCTAATTGTCTTGCACCCAGAATCTATTCAGGGTCCTGAGAAGTGGCCACTTGGTGAAGTGACCAATGTCAAAGGCATCGCTTGTTAACACCTCTTAGCGAGAGGTGTGAACCCCAAATTATCTCCAACACCTCAATGCACAAGTATAGCCTACTTGTACACGTAGAACTGGCTTAAAGTCATGATCTTCAGCTCTCCTGCGTGTAGAACTTCCAGATTTCATCTAAGCTTTCATCGCTGGGTTGAATTTCACCCTGCAGGCTATGCCTGCTCCGTAGCATGCCGTGTGCTGATTGCCACAGGTGGAAGGTAAGGCTCTAACATTCTCGCTGCCAGCCTTTCTTTACTCTGGAATTCTGTTGTACTAGGCAGCTCTGAGGCTCACCTGGAGTGCTAGCTGTTTTGATGTTCAACAGGTGTGATGGGGGAGTATGAACCAAAGATTGAAGTTCGTTTTCCAGAAACAACATATGCAGCGAAGGGCTCATCGGTTAAACTGGAATGCTTTGCCCTCGGAAAGTAAGATTTTTTTCTTTTATTAAAATGTAGGCTCTAACAGTGTTCTACAGTAAGAAGCGGTGGTTCTTTCTAACTTGCACAGTAGAATTTTTGTGCTTAGAAGGTGAAGTTGTAAAACTAATCCTGGTTTGATTGTGTCTGTGCAATGTGTTCCCAAGGAAATGAGGAAGGAAACTATACCATAACTGAAGCTCCCTTGATTATAGCTTGAAGCGGGGGAGGAAGGGTGGGTGAAGGAGGGAAAACCAGAATGAAGACTGTATTTCTTGAGAGAAGTTTTCACTCTGGGATGAGACCTGCCTTCAGGTTACAGCATGCAGTGTAACCGCACATTCCGTTTTGATGCAGATCGGATGTGAGTGTTTTTCTGGGTGGCATGGTTGTTAAGAGTGAGGCTTAGGGAAACAGGCTGGGTTTTCAAGAGCACAGGGGCTGTCTAGAACGGATCTGACAGATTCACGTGGCTCTCAGCACCCTCTTCTTTTCAGGGCTACTTACACTCGTATTCCTTTCCAGAAGCAGTAGTGAATTCCAACAGCAAGGGGTGCTCTGTATTAAGAGCCGATGGTTAACTGAGTAAGTGCAACCAGCCTGTGAAAACTAGTCTTTCCAATGAGCCCTCCTTTTCCCTGGAAAAGCTAAAATAACCTTAGATTGTTGACCTCTATTACTTTGTTTACTTTGGCAATCAGTTTTAAGGCTGTAAGCTTTTAAAGTGTTTAGAGCTTTCCCAGAGGTTAAAAGCCTGACTTGCAGACAGCACAAATTAATCAAATGTTCCTCTGGAACCTGCTCTGGGAAGTAGAAAAATAAAGCAAATAAAAAGTTAATAAAATGGGAAACGGCCCTCCCTTGCAGGTGAGTTTTCTATATAAACTAATATTAGGGCTAATTTTTATTTAAGGATGAAGAATATTTCTACAAAGCCACATACAAAGACATATGCATATTTTTTTGGCCCGAAACAAGTACCAGACTGGAACACTCCTGCTAAAGCTGCTTTTGCTTTCCAGATACTGTCAAGCTACTTCTCTTTAAATACCTCCTTAATTGTGTGTGAGTCAGCGCAGGCTTTACATTTCGAGTTGTCATTTCGCATTTCCATCTGTTGCATAGAAAGTCTTTAACAATGATACAACGGCTGCAGAAAAGCATGTCAGAACCAGTAAATGATATGTACAAAGTGGGTGAAGATGGGTCGTGTTACTGTGGCACAGAGGCTTTGCCATTTCGAGAATATCCAAAGGAGAAAAAAAAGAATGGACTGAAAGGCTGTGCAGATAATGAAATCCCTCAGTGAGCACAGAACCTGTGCTGTGCTGGGCAAGTGGAAAGGCTGAGAGGGTTAATGCGGCTTTAATATCATTTCCCCAGTGCTGCCAGACCTCCCTGGAGTTATACTGTGTAAATACCAGTGATCCACGAGGGCAGAAATCCATTCTTCCCCAATTTTATTTGAATATCATATACTAATTTGCATCTAGCCTAGTGCATGTTTGGAGGTGCTGTTTGTGAGTTACTCTCGGGTTTTTTGATATGTACAGTCCTCCTACAGAACTGTGCTGTTTTCAATCTGCCTTTTTCTCTCTGATCAGCCTTGAATTACATTTTCACTAATGTGTCAAGCCGCGAAAAAGTTTTATTTCAGAGCTGGCATTGCTATGTGAATAAAAGAGAAGAAATAGATTGCAGGTGAAATGCTCCTAACTTATTAGAGAAGGCCAGATTTCTACAGGTATGTAAGTGATTAGTGCTGTTGTTAAAAGCCCCAAGTTTCCTACCCCCAGCTGTTGACGGCTGTAGGTAGGTACATACAAATGCAGCAGTGTGGCCATCGGCACCTTTAGATGCCAAAATTCCACTAAAACTCTCGCCTCTACTTTTGTCTGTTTGCGTTAAAATCAATTCAGCTCAGCGATTGTTGAGCTGTACCTCTGATCTGCCATGAGCACTAACGGTTATTATCTCTCTTGGATTTCAGAACTGCTTTCCCATTATCCATAATTTTCTATATTCATACTGTTAGTCCACTGGTTCAGACAATGCTGTCAGCTGCTGCTACCTCTGCGCTATGAATAACAGAAATCTTTCACATCTAAGGCAGATTATAGGCAACCTGCTGTGGTTTTGGTCTCCGAAAGTCTTAAATGAAAGTACTTTCATGGTATTTAGAGAAATAGCATCTCTTCTTTACAGAACAGCAAATCACACCTATTGGACCTTGCTCAAAAAGCACTTCCACAGTTAAAAACGCAAGTACAAGAGGACAGGCTTATGGCTGAGCTTTCAGATGCCTTTTACCCGGGGAAAAACAAACCCACCTAGGAAGTCCTCCTTCAGCCAGGCTGTGGGGCACCCGGAGGTAGGCATCTTCCACGTAGCTCTGTCGCGGGGAAAAACAAACCCACCTAGGAAGTCCTCCTTCAGCCAGGCTGTGGGGCACCCGGAGGTAGGCATCTTCCACGTAGCTATGGCGCAAAGCTCTTTTTGCAGTTTACATGAAAATATTGAGATGGACTCTCACAAAAGGTCTTCTAGCCCCGTCATAAATTCTTGCTTGTTTTGAGGAAAATATATAGAAAGGGGCTAAAGAGCCAGTGCCTCTTCCTGGGAAGAGGGTTTGGAGAGATGGATCCCAGGTGACAAAAGCACTTGGGCCAGTTCTGGACTCTAGATCCCGTCTAGTAGAGCAGAGCCCGTGAATAGTAGAAAAGATTTTGAAAAATAAATTAGTCCTCACTGTGATGGAAATACAGTTGGGCAGAAGGAGTGTAAGTGGCACGCAACTACCAGTGGCCCAGGGAATCTAAGCAGGCAAAAAGATGTACCTTATGCTTAATTCTTTAAAAGCAGGAAAACTGAAATATGAAATAGTAGCTTGACTATGTCGAGTACCGCAGCCGGTGGCAATTTAATAGAAGAGATGAGGCTTTATGTTCTGCACTAATATTCATTATGCTGACAGTGTTTAATATTATGCCAGTATTAAAAGTCATGTTTTGGATCAAGCTATATTAATCATGTTATACATCTAAATTATTGTTCACTATGTCTTTGAGGGGATTGAGTACAGTGGAAAGAGTTATGTCCAGTGGAGTTGCTCTGCTGCTTTTGCTCGTTTTTTTTCAAATTAACTCTCTTTTCCTGTTGCACAAATGAGAATAGTTTCTGGAATTAAAATAAGGAGAATAGTTTCCCCTGTTTGGTGAACACCATTTATTAAACTGTCTGATTTTTACATTTTGCTTCATTTTCTTTTCAAAGAAAGGGAAACAATTAGTTCAGAATCCCTGCAGATGGGACAATACAAACCAGAACTTCTTTCAACCCCAAATACTCACTTTTTTCGTGGGAAGACCTCACATATTCCCCTAAATGCATTTAGGGAAAGGTTTTTCTAGGGGCTGTTAGTAAGAGTAGATAATCACAGAGCGAAGGAGTTACCAAATAACTTCACAAAACGTACCTCAATAGGCCTCACTTCTTCAGGAGATGGATGTTCTAGTCTATTCTCAAGGAGTTTGTGTAGGAGGCTATAAAAATACCAGTTACGGGTTTCTAAAATCGTATATATATGAATGACTTCTGCCACCACCAGAGAAGTCTGTTATTTTTGCAGATAATGCCTTGAGATCTGTACTTCAAGGGATGCACAAGCACTTCTGGAAGATCCTCTCTTAACTTAGTTAAGGCAAGTGGCTGGTGACCACAGGAGACTGACACACGATACCAGGCTTCAGAAAACTTTGTTTCTTTGCCATTTCGCAAGTAATACATCAGGATGATTAGAAGCCTGAGTGCTTTAATTATGGTGCCCCTTGGATCCTAATTCTTCCCTGTGTCAGCAGCCGACACAGACACGAGAGCAGCTTCTGAACCTCAGCTTTGTCTCATTTGTGTAACTAAGCATGGTCTTCATTACCGAAGCCATAGATTTAATTTTATTGTGAAGTGCCCTCGGATGCATGGGATGAAAGATGAGGCACAGATGCGATGCATCATCTGGGTGCTGAGGCTTTGCTGCAGAAAGGTGGAACCTTCATCTTGGTGTGGGCTGTAATACTGCAGACAAATTAATTTCATGTTCAGCGTGACAAGACTTGTCACCAACTAAAAAATATTCTCCATCGCCTTTTCTGAGCTAGTAACGTATGGTTTTGTGATTCTGCCACTGTATGGTAGAATATAAATTAAATTAATACTCATAGATACTCTGAAGGTTTCAAATAAACTGCGGATCTATGTACTAAGACACTCTCGTGTTTATGTACTGTTTTCTTATTTACTCAGGTGAAAGCAAGACTTGGTCTATGAAGTGTAATAAATCTGAGCAGTGTACTCATTGTTTCTTTATAGATTCCAAAACTTTTTAGACCCAAGTAGTTAGTTATTTTAATCTGGTTATTGGTAGTGACTTAAATGAAAGAAGACCCACCCGTCGCAAGACCCCACCAAGTCTGCCTGGGAAGGCACGAGCCTGTGCAGCAGTGTCAGATTCTGGCCTATGATAGAACACGATGATGCGACGCAATCCAAGAATTCACAAGGCTGTGTTTGTTAAACTAGGTTTTGTATACATCTACCTATACCTAAAGGACAGTTTTACTTCTTGAAGCATCAACTTGCAAAACAAATTATTTGTTACCAAGAGCAATTTCATTAAAGGAACTTTAAATTCAGGGGTTTTTTTTTACTTCAAAAAGTTTCATTTGGCCTGTAGGAATAGTTGCTGTTACAAAAATATTAACTACCTCAGGAGAAGGAGGAATCATCCAGAAAAAAAACACCTTCTGCAAAATGCCAGTGACTGACGACACTGGAAAGCCCGTGACAGCGAGGTGTCTGCAGTGTCGATGAAGACATGCAGGTCTTCTGGAGCTGCTGAGATGAGGAAGGTCCTTCCTGTGGGTGATGGCACATGGCTGAGCTGTGGATCCTCCTGCAACCTGCTCACTCAGCCTATAGCTCAGGCTGGTGAGGAGCTGCTGCTTGACAAATGAATTACCTCTGCTGATAAAACTCCCTGGCAGGAAAACCAAGTGCTGTTAACTCTTTATTGAGGTTTTACATTTAAACAGGGCAGAGCTGGTGAACCAGACTGAGGTTTGTATGTCATCCTGCTACAGGTCACCTCTGGGGCAGTGCATTTCAAACACCCTCGTGTCCAGCCAAAAATGAAGTGAGTTTGCCTTGACGTATCCCTGAGGATGTCATTATAAGCATGTAGCGTGGGTAAGGAAAAGAGGACAGCAGCTTCAGCTCAAACCTTGGTAAACTGGACTTGACAAGTTGACGGAAGGGGCCTTTTTCCACAGAGCCCTGCCTCTGGCCTCGGCGTCAACACAGACTTTCCTTGTTCATGAACCATCAGCACGGCGAGAAAACAAATGGCTGATAGAACAGGAAATATTTAGATGAAGCACTTTCAAGTAGTGGAGCATGAATGAATGCATCTAATTGTCATTTTTCTTCTCCCACAGAGCTGTTAGTTTCCTTTAATCTCTTTGTTACAAAAAAAATAAAATAAAAATAGAGGAGATGCTGTTAAAGTAGTTCAGCGCTTCTGGCGTTGAATGCACTGCATGCTTCTGTCAGGCGGTAGCTGCTCACCCACTGTTTAATATGCAGAGCATTTGAAAAGCCAGCCGTGCTCTCCTTCCCATCAGCAACAGTCTGCATCCGTCTACTACAAGCCTGTAAAATACCTCTGGCTGTTCTCCTGACTGGAGAACGGCACGCAGGGGACAGACCTATTCTGCACGAGAGCTGCGTTTCTTTTCAATAGCTACAGGTACCTTGGTTTACAGAAATTCTGCATGAATAATGTCATGCAAGATTTGTGGAGGAGGCGGCGCCTTTTAACAGGTCAACAGGCAAACAGACAAGCCCTACCAGCTCCTAGTAAGGAAGAAGAGTCAACAAGTTTGCATCTGAAATAGATTTTGGTCTCATAGTGAAGTGTGATTAATAAAGGTGGTGGTGACAACTACTGGTGTCTAAAAAGATGTGGAATTTATCAGCTATGTAGGTCTCGAACCAAAATGGCAGACAGAAGTCCCTGCTCTCTCACTGGTGAATGCGGTCTGGCGTGTCCCAGGCTCCCCCAGCCACAGTAAATTGTTCAGCTGTTTTGGAAAGGTGTAAGAGTCAGAACTTGGGGGTGTTTCAAGCTTAAATGCAGAACTGGCAAATTTATGAGATTGTTAGAAGTTGTATGTTCGAGTGGTCTAGATGGAATTTTTTCCAGTAATAGTCTGTTGGGATTTTGTTTGTTTGTGGTTGCTCTGTTAACATCTGCCCAGCTGTTCAATACTGCTTTGAGTCCTCTCGCTTCTCCCAGGTCCTTGTTCTTCTGGCTTTGGGTGAGCTTGTGGACATCATAGCCACGCAGACTCAAAATGCAGAATTTAAGCCTAAGTTTACCTGTGTTAAGTAACATCTGTTCTGTATTCGTGGCTTAATTTCTTTGGTAGATAAACAAGGATTTTAACCAGGGACCTAAATAGTTTAAGCTGTGAGTACTTACAGCCTCTGTTAAAAAAGACTAAACACTTTGTAAGTCAGCACTGGTGGCCGGAGATGTTGGGGACTCGCAGACAAGGGCCATGGGCTCTTCTAATTTCATGAAAGTCGTGTTTTCAAGACCAGTACCAAGCGCGTGGGGTTGATGTTATTTCCAATGTGAAGGAAGTCAGTATTTAGCCAAAGCCTTTGTAAAAAGCTGTTCAAACCAGAACTGCTCGTCTGCTTAGAAACAGCAGTTAGTCTGCAGAACCAGATAGCTACTGTGAAATCCAAGACTATTAATATTTCAAAGTGTTTTGGTGACATAATAGATCATGGAAGTGAGGCTCATATGGTTTGTGGTATCACCAGAAATCCAGGATGTATTTATAGCTGCCTTCACACTTGACTATTTTTTTAATTGTATAGAATACGTTGAGCCAAATATAAATGAAAATGATAGAAAGCCACGAAAACATGAAACAAGAAATATTCTCTTTTGTCACTGTCTCCTGTCAGCCTCAATGTCTCCCGTTTTCCACTCCCTCACTCAACCGTCTGTCTGACCCCTCTGCCCTGGCTCCCATTTTTTATACCCAGATTTAATTGGTATTTTTAGGTCCCTTGAATTCTTGTCCAACGTTTCCTATTTTGAGGTGTGAAAACATCTCTAATGCCACAGGGAATTTTTTTGCTCTGAAAACCAGTCAATAATTCAGCGCTTCTATGGTGTTTATTTGGAGTCATTCCTTCAGTGTCACGGTGTTTAAAAGCAGGTTTGAACCTGAAATAAGAGATACAGTGGGGAAAATCCAAATTGGCCTAAGAAGCAATCATGGAATTAACTGAGAACTTCATCCTGCTGTTGGACTTGTGCCCCTAAATAAATTGGACAGGTTATGAAACTCTGTATGTCATTCTTAGAAACAGAAATGATTTCTTTTTTTAAGTGTTATTACTCCTATAAAAGTATTTTGCATTATCTCTTTTCTGCTCTAACATGCTCTCTCTTTTCCTCTAATGAAACGTAATTGTTCAGTCCCGTCCCCAGTATTAGCTGGAGGAGGTCTGATGGAAACTCATTGCCAAAGAAAATCGAACAGAAGGCTAAAGGAGTTCTTGAAATCCCAGATGTTCAGCAAGAAGATGAAGGCTCTTATGAGTGCATCGCAGGAAACATTCGAGGAAGGAACATTGCAAGAGGTCAATTATTTGTCTATGGTAAGCAGACTGATTAATTAATTTTCTTTTCTCGTGGTGGAGTTCAGATGTGTTTTGTAGATGAAGTCTATTAGGCCCTCACAGGAGATACAAAATGTAGTTCAGGTTAAGCTGGTTAAAAAATGATTGGGGGTCTGCAGTGACCTTCACTGAATTACATCCTCAGCAAATAAAGATACTTTACATTAAAACTCAGATTGAAAATGTGGGCTGTACCGTGATGAAGTTGTAAAGGTTAATGCAGGAAAGGTTAAGGTTAATATGAGGCAGAAAGAAATTTCTGGTACATTTACATGAAACATTAAGGGCAGGCAAAAAGATTTACTCTCAGTAGCTCACAGCAGTGTAAAGCTGTGCTGCCCCAACTGCGGATCACGGAAGGATTC
This sequence comes from Buceros rhinoceros silvestris, assembly GCF_000710305.1. Classification (NCBI taxonomy): domain Eukaryota; kingdom Metazoa; phylum Chordata; class Aves; order Bucerotiformes; family Bucerotidae; genus Buceros; species Buceros rhinoceros. The sequence continues at coordinate 47,781 of NW_010427517.1, read as the reverse complement.
ATGAGGTTCTGGTTCATGTGAGTGTAAGATTATTCCACCTCCTCTTCTAGCTGAACTGTATCGCTCTATAAAATGACGAGGGCAAGGCAGGGGAAACTCATTCCACTGCCTCCCTCACCTTCCTCCTTGTCTAAAAGAGGAGCACAATAATTCCGTGAAACTTCTCCTCTCCCCGTTCCCTTCCTGCGTACATCCACACCCCGTGATCCCCGTCATGCGTGACGCTCCCTCGTAGCCCAGGTGGATGATGTGCTGTTTAGCCCCATTGTTAACACCCCGGGAAGGCAATGTATCTTGACATGAATAGGAAGGGACATCTTTTCTTTACATCATAAATCTTTCAAAACAGAAGGAAAAAAATATAAAACGTAACTGTGAGAAAAAAGCCAGACTGAGCCTACAATTAACATCTGCTGAGAAGACCTTGGCAAGGCTTTTTATTTTATTTTTTAGGTAAATCTCTTTTAATGAAGAGATGCAGGCTTTGCTGATACGCTACCAGTCTCCTGCAGCCATGGGTAATATTAAGATATGTTCCAGGAGCAGAGCAGTCTGCTGCTGGTTTGAGTATTTAATTATTTCTTTGCTTTTAGAGAGTGATTTTTGTTCTCGATGCTCACTAATTTTTGCAAAACATCAATCAAGCAGTTCTATTAAAATTAAGTTCAGTAGATTACCTGGACATGATTGATAACAGCATAGGCAATTACTAAATTAGGATCAGTTAATACAATCTAAAACAATGTGCTTATTAAATGTGTTTTGTGAATTAATTAATAGCTGTTCTCAGTGAAATATATAAACAGCACTCATGAAGCTTCTGCACGAGATTTTTTAATCATATTAGGTGTGGGCTGGAGTATTACCTACGTATTTACTTCCTCTTGCTTAATTTCTGTGCCGTGGTGGTTTTACTCCACGGGTAGCTCATCTTCCCTGGCCGCTGCTCTGAGTGTGGTTCCTAGGTCTCCTGCTCCGACAGCAACAAAAACGACGTGTAATTCGAATCACTTTAAAGCATGGTGAGCTGTATCCCAGGTACTTCCCCATGCTGGAAAGCAGCTCGTGGCGCTGTATCAATGCAGTGTTGGACAACCTCGAGTAGCATCGGGGCAGAGTTGTGAGCTACCCGCAGGCCATGCTGTAGAGGAGACTTGTCCTGACAGTCTCAAGGGAGAACAATTCTCTTCCTAAAATAAAATTGCTCTATGTGGGAACTATGTGTATGTGTGTGTGTATGTTTATATATTTATGGACGCTTCAGCATTATGATTTAATAACCCAGCCAAAATTTTTTCATGGGATGTTAAGCCACCAGCCACTCACGCTGGAGGCAGAGGGATGCGACCTAGTACCTCGCTTGTATGTGGCTTTGGTCTATCCCGAAGTCAGGTGGGCGTTAGTTGTTCTCCCTAGGTCCCGTATCCATCTGTATCTTGACAATTATTCTAAACGTCAGCCTGCCTCAAGCTAATTCCTGCTCAGCTCAGTTCAACCGTCCTTGGTTGGATGTTTCCAGAGCCCATAGACGATTCCTGCAATTCTGCGTTCATGCAGCAATAGCGTCCAGTGTGCCACGGGTATTCAGAGGGTGGTGTTCTCATCTGAGGAGCCCTAATTCCTTTGTGTAGGATTTGTGTTGTAAATTTTGAAGAACCCACAACCTGACCTCATGGGCTCAGGTATGTGGTTAGAACAGAGGGATAGTATTTACAGTCCATGATTTTTCCTGGCCGCTGGCTAATGATTTTGATATTTCTGGATTTGGTACACAGATCCAATCACGGCTTCTGCAAATTTTGGCCATAAAAATGAATATCATCTAAACTGAACTTCCTGGCCGCTTGATCTCTAACATTTTCCCAAGTTAGTCCTGAAGTTTAATGCCAGGGAGTTGTTGTGCAGGTTTTGCTTGCAATATAAGAAGAATGTGTTGGACAAATACTAATTAGCCTTGCTCAGGTCGTTAATTAATGACAGCATATCTCCAGCCAAATAATTTTTCTCCTGCTTAAAATGGTTTGCATATTTGTTTCAGCACTCCCTGAATGGGATAAAAAAATCCAAAATGCCTTTCTGTCTCTCTATGACAGTTTATTTTGGGAATGTAAGGCAAAAGGAAAACCGAGCCCTTCCTACAGCTGGTTAAAAAACGGCCAGCCCCTCACATCAGAGGTAAGGCCCTGTCGTCTCCTTTGCTTTCCTGCTCATCTTTTTTTGTTTTTACATGGTTTAGTCATGACATTCATTTGACCTCTTTATCAGAAACAGATCTGAAGGTGAATGTATCAAAATAAATATAATAGCACAAACCCTTTGCAACACAAAGGTTCTTGGAGTTCATCTTGTTGAAAATGTATCTCTATATTTCATACAGAGATTTATTCATATGACTTGTCTTACAGAGCATCTAATTGCTGCAAGATCTGGCAGTAAGTAAGGATGAGTTTAAAAATGCCAATCGTAGTGAAAGAAAGGTCTGTCCAGAAACACTGAACACATTTGTAGTTTAGGAAGCTGGTAGGATGCCAGCTGATGGTGGAAGAGAGTTTCAGAATCGGCATTGCAAAATGATCAGCCTGTTCACTTGCACTTTTCTTCTGTTTCTGTTCTTCTTCTGTAGGCTGGATGGACCTTTGGTCTCATGCAGTATGGCCATTCTGATGGTAATCCTTTAACTGAATTAATCAGTCAGCTATGAGAATCACTTATATTGAGGTCAATACTTTCCTGGCACTGGGTAGAGGCGTAATAGACTACAAAAAACCGTACAATGTTATAAGGAAATGGTGAAAAAATGAAAAATCTCACTAAAAGGCAAAAGAAGGACCCAGTGGGGAGTAGTGAAGTAGTGCAGGTGGAGAGGGGAAATGAACTGGAGCTCAGACGCTTAAACCTGATCAGATACTTGCGTAGACAAGTCTTTGAGAACCAGCTGTGCCTCTTTCCAGGTTATAATCATACTCCTGTGGTGGCCAAGCTCTGGCACGTCCATCTTCCCATCTTCAGTTGCTGGCAGCCTCATGGAGAATGAATGTCTTCTGTGTCTGCTGTGTTTGCATTCTGTGAGGCCAAGGTTTCCTTTATTATTGAGCATCTATTCAGCATCTGTCGGGTATAGAATGACGTGGCTCATCCGTGGTGCATTTTTACTCAGCTAGAAAAAAATAATGCTGTGATTAATTTCTGTCTAGCAATAACAGATATGGAATGATTTCCAAAACATATGGGGCAAATTAGCACCTACTGGGTTGCAGAACCAGCACTTGTTTGACTTGATAGGACTTACTTGAAGCGATTGGAGGGGGGTCCAATCTTCCATATGATTTTCGGCTGGATTTCTCCTAAACAGAACCCAAGTAGCATCTGAGAAGGCCAGCAGAATTTACTTGGATAGCAGTTTTTCCTAACTTGATCATTCTACTCAGTCACCTCTTCCTAAGCAAGATTGTTTCATTTCTCTCTCTGAAGACAGTTGTATTTAGAATCTGTCACCCTTCAGTTGCATCGTTTCAATAAAAGAGAATAAAACACTCTGCGGACACATTTTCCACCAGCATTTTCACCGTTCTGACAGTGTATTGTAGATGGAATACTTCAGGCAACAAAATGCTGAATGTTATTGCTCGATGGACAAAACGGGTAGTTTGGAGGTGAAAGTACAAGGGAGGTGTAATAAAATATTCAGTCTGTCACAGCACCCTGCCTGTTGGAAATAGCACGGGAAGAGCACCCTGGGACGCTTTCCACCTTGGGGCTGATCCTGAGGGTATTGTCTACTCTTTGTCAGACCTTTCTCCCTGCCAGCTGGTTGCTCATCCCTGCATTATCCCTGCTTGTGAACATGGAGTGCTTTATTCTCCTCTTTGTCTGCACAGCTCAAAAGAGCCAGCAGAGAATGGTGGGGAACGGGGCTCGTGTCTGAAGCACGAGCGTTGCTTCAGAAGGGGGGGGTACATTCAAAGGGTGTTTGTAAAAATAGAACGCATCGAGAGGATAGCAAACAGCCTGAAGGTAAAACTAAGTATGAAAAAATATCTGTAGTGAGAGCCTCAAAAAAAATTAGCAGTGGGTAAGTCCTGTAATGTTAATTAGTTTGCAATACACCAGCCATACAACCGCAGGCTTTGCTCTCATCAAATTTCCAAGCTAAATGAGGTTGGGCTGGGTCAGTTCTTGGTTGGGAAACCTCCAAGAAAAAGCCAGAGCGTTGGAAAACAGAACTCCATGGCTCAGTCTGTGCCACCGCCTGCTGCAGGAGCATGGGGAGAGAAATCTGCCCCCCCCGGCTGTGCTGCTGGCCCCTCCGTGGCAGCTCAGCAAGGTGGGTTATATACGCTCAGCAGTTCTCAAATACATTTTAGATGCTTGTAGCCGTTCAGCAAAGGCTGTACTGCAGACTCGACCGAGGTATGTGCCCTTTGCTGCTCCAGAGGCAGAAGAGACGGACAAAAGGAGCAGCTTAATAATAATAATAGTAATATTTCATGTTTCAGACTTGCATTTGGTGATGGAATTTATATTCCCTGTTGCAGGTTTCTTCCAAACTGATTTGTTTTGGGGATCATAATCTCTTCTCCTTCTCCGTGTTACACTTTGCAGTGGAGCTGTTATTGTCTCCGGAGGCTAGTGATAGTAAAATCACAAAATATTTAGCTTTAAGTTATGCTTGTAGCGTGAAACAGGCTTTTTTCTATTTGCAAAAATGGAGCAAATAAAACTCCTTTTAATACACCAAAACTCAAACTCCAGTCCAAATTTACCTACTGTGCAGTTTCCTCTATTTCAGCAAAATTGCACTGAGGAAACGTGGTGTGTATAGAAATGCAAGCCATGAGGAGCACGTTCTCCCTCTGATCTGAGCAGCTGCCTGTGGGTTTCCAAGAGGAGTTTCAAAGCGTTGGCTTTCAGGAGAGATTTTTCAGTGGATCACTTTGTGACTTGTGATCTGATGACGTTTGAAACGTTTCCATTATTTGAGCACCTCTGTCTCCTGGGGAGCTTTTCTGATCATCTTAGGTTATCGTCATCGGATTCATCTCATGGGGTGAGGGGGGGTAGGTCATGCTCACCGCACCCTCCGGCAGGGCTGAAGGTGCTGCTTCCTGGAGCCATATGGGAGATGCTCCAGGCTCCCAGGCCGGAGCCGCCGGACCTGCCCTGCAGTAGCTACTTCTGCATCTGCTTCAGGGTTGAACACAGCCCCAGATGCACAGCTCAGCAAGGCAGAGAAACACATGCCACAGCTGGAACATCTGGGCAAACCTGCCCAAGGCAATGACTCTGCAACATGTGCTTGGAGATCTTGAGAAGTTTGAAGAGCTAAGAGGTCTGAAAACACAACCACCATCATATGGCTGAGGTGTCCAGCGTGGTTTTGATGTATTCATCGACATTGCTCCCAAGAAAATAACATTTCTGCTTCTGAATTAAGATCAGGTGCATTAGTGTGATACCAAAACAACTTTGGGGTTGTACACTCATGGGCTCTGACAATGTGTTTTGCTTGTTTTTCTTTTATCAGGAAAGAATTCAAATAGAAAATGGAACTCTTATCATACCTACGCTGAATATGTCAGACTCTGGCCTCTATCAGTGTGTGGCAGAAAACAAGTACGATACTATTTATGCCAACGCTGAGTTGCGGGTGATAGGTGAGTAAATACCACTAAAATGAGCAGGTACCAACTGTGAGAGGACACTCAGTGGGAAAGTTTGAAATTAAGAAATGAGTAGATTGAATTCCACGTGGCAGTTCGAGTCTGTTGATGTTTCTTTGCTGCTTGCTCCTCACCCATGTGAATGTGGGGTTTTTTAATATTTTTTTCCATGGCTGGTTTTGGGGAAGAATCTATCCCATGTCTGCTGTTTTGGGGTTTTTTTAATCACGTACACACTAGTTTCATGAATGCTGTTTCTCACTTAGTGTTTTGAGTTATTAATAGTTATTCTGCAGCTTTTAAAAGGCATTTGAGAAAGCGAGGAAAATAATTTTAACTATAAACAAAGAACATATGGCAAATACGTACATAAAAACAAATAATATGTAGCAAGTAATCTCATTAATGATTACCAGAGACAAACATAAAAGGGAATTTGTTCCTGTATTATGAAAAGTATTTTGTTATATCCAAATAGAAAGTTTGCTCAGCAGCCAAGTACTAGTGAAACCAATAAACATGGACTTCAAGAGCAGCCAGCTATTGTACAGGTCCTGTGTTTTCTCCTCCCCAAAGAGGGGAATTTTCACATAAATTACTGGAAAAATAAACACCTTTTCAGAAAGCAATGTCAGTTCATGAACAGAAAGACACTGAGAAACTGTGTAAGTGAATACTCTCTGCCGATGAATACCCGTGGCTGGGCTCAGGAGGGTGACTTTTATCCTGCTGACACAGCTCTGCTCAGGAACCTCGTTCTTCATCGCCAACAGAGCTCCCAATCTGCAGCTAACCCGAAGGGAAGGTTGTCAGCACAGTTTCTAGGTAGGCAGTTTAGAAACAGCATAAATAAAGATAAATAATGAATAGGATACAATGAATCCCACCCATTCTTTGGTACATCAATACATTATTCGTGTTTTGTAGAAATCTCCAAAGCAAAGCGATTGTTGCGTTCCCCTACTATGTAACTCAAAGATGAATTTAGCGAGTTCATTTAGTAACTCGTCAGCTGCACAGCATTCTGCTCTTCTTTATTTTCTATTTTCAGCTGCAGCACCTGATTTTTCCAAAAACCCTGTGAAAAAAATATCCGTTGTTCAAGTTGGAGGTGAAGTTACAATCGGTTGTAAACCCAGCGCTGCTCCCAGAGCCGAGATTAACTGGAGAAAGGGCTCGGAGGTTCTGCGCCAGAACAAAAGGTACTGTCACAAACCAGTTGCCGGCGCTCTCTGTGGCAGTGGTACCATTTAAACAACGCGGAAACACAGCTGGCTTGGTATTGCTTTTGACAGCTCGTCGGTGGAAAGCTTTGATGCCAGAGGCCTATTTGTCTTTAGCAGTGGCCACAGAGTTCTGCAGATGTAAAGCTGGTTGAGAACAAAGCCAAGCGGAATACACGCGGGTAATGGGGTGATACATACGTTTGTGTTCATCAGCAGTTAATTCACTGCAGCGTGATCGGAGCTGACTGTTTACCACGCACAAAGCCTGAGCAAATCAGCTTCATGTAGGAGACATCAGTGGAGGCTTCAGGGAAGGGGAACATACCCCCAGGCTGTGGCATAATTGCTTCGCATCTGTACAGGTTGTACAATAACCCCTAGCTAAATCTGCCTCCATATTCTCTGTCTCTTCTGCTTAGGCAGGATTTAGCCACTGGACTGGCATACTGGTATCCTCCCTCACCCACTGGTGTGGGGTTGCGAGGTGTTTGGCAGGGCTTTGTTGACATTTTGTCTGTGGTGGCCAACAGCTGACTTGGGAGTTGCTGTGAACCGTCTAATTTACTACGTGCTAACTTCAATTAAGTGGTGGAGCGTTAAAATCAAAAGCAGCTCAGTGGTGTGAGTACCTTGTGAGCAGCCTGCACAACATGCAGCTGGGGTGATACGGATGAAAGGGGCAACAGTGTCTAAGAACTGGCATCTTTCTCGGCATCTGTCACTTCACAGATATCACATTATTGTTTTCAAAGACTGAAAGCAGAATCAGTAATTCATAAAGCACCAAGTTGCATGCCAGATTTTGCACACAAGGACAGCAGCTCAGGTAGATTAGTTTGGGTCACGTATGACTTAATTAATAATTATAATTCATTAAAACAACATTCCCCAAAGCTGTGACACAGAGAACTAGTTCTCTGTCCCGCAGTGCAATAATGAACAGTACAGCTGAAAGGAAATCAGAGAAGTGTATGTGAAAGAAATTGCAAATCTGAGAAGTATTTCACACAGGTACTCGCAAGGAACACAAACCTTTGGGCAGGCAATCCATGCCACGGGGCATAGAGAACTTCCCAGTATTTTTTCCCCACTTTTCCCTAAAGGCAGTTGTATTTTCTGTTCAACTGCTCAGCTAATGACGAAAAATACTTTTCTCACTAGTGTTGCATTTTGGTTGTACGGACAATTCAACAGCCAATGCCTGTTCATTCCTTTAGACACAGCCTATCCCTGCAGCGGGTGGCAAACACGCTCGGGCCGCAGTTCACCGCAGGTCATCTGTGGGTTAGCTGACACTGGGGAGAACAGGAGCACAGTTTAAATCTTACAATTTAAACACTTGGATGAAGCCTAGATCTTGAGGTTCCAGTACCCTGACGTTCCCCATCTGATTTGCTTATAAAAAATATTTACGCACTACAAACAGTATTTACTTGTGCTTCTGTAGAATTTACTAACAATAATTATAAGCACGCCGTAATTTTTGAGCATCCCAGAAGGGCTTCTGCTGCGAGGCAGAAGTAAACAAAAGGAGCAGGATTTACACTGAGGCAAAGGGAGAGAGTGTTTAAACTCTGTGTGAAAACCATTATTACCAGTGTGACCACTGGAGCAGTCGAATTTATCAGTTTTTTTGAATAATAACTGATAAAATAGCTAATGCCATGGGTTTAAAGAAAAGAAAGTAAAGCAACCCTACAGTATCATGCCAGAGATCTTTGTGACAGAAAGCAGAACGTGAAATAAGGGTTGGCATGGCTGTCATTAAGTACACAGCTAGTTAAAGGACTAAAATCATGTCTATCTTTGCTTATAAAAAAGAGAAAGATCCTGGTCTGCCTTTCTCTCTCTATATATACAATTAAACCCTGACATGTCGAATACAGATTAACTATTTTAACTTAAGTTTTCCTAATTTCTTTTCCCATTTTATTGTGCTGCAATTACAATCGCTATGGACTCCTCTACTGGCTTTTTAAAATTTATTTATTTAAAATATTTGGTTGGGCTATAAATGCTGAAAAAAATGTACTACCCATCTCTTATGATGGCAAAACTGCGATGGACGCATTGCTAATGAAGTCAGATCAGCTTCCTCAGAATGATTTAGACAAATTCAGTCTTTTGTTGCAGAAAGAGTGCAACTAGACCTATTCCACCCTGAGGCAAAAGAAGATTTCTTTTTTTGCCTTCTTTCACTCACAATAATAGTTTGTTCCTGGTAGTCATGTGTGCATGGTCACTGCTCTGTGTCATCTTAATATGACAAGGTAACGCTGCTCTATCTTAACACTAGGATGTACGTCTGTAAGGAGAAGCGTGCTAATGAGGAACAGCTAATTAATAGACTATCCAGATGAACAAAAGCACCATGAAATGTTTTTTATTTTATTTCTCTGAGGGTTTTTTTTTATCAAGCCTTTTTATGTTTATGAAGCTGCAGTACTCAGGCCCCTGCAATTTGAAAAACATATTATTTGCTGGGCCTGAAGCGTAATCTTCTGCATCTCTCACCACAGTGGGCGGTGAAGGTCCTCAGACCCTCTTCAGGGCACACAGTTTTCTTCAGCCCCGCTTGACTCTCATCTTCTCTGAGCTCAAACACATCGTCGCCCACATCTTCAGCAGCTTGTATACTCTGCTTTATGTCGTGTTGCATTTGAAGAATACATGTAAGTCCTTCAAAAAATCCCCAAATCAATCAATTTTATATTAGATAGTAAAGCAAAGCCTGAACATACTTGTACCAGCTCTGATTATTCTTTCCAGCCTTAATGACGCCCCTGTATTGAGTATTCTAGTACAAAATGTTCAGGAACGGCTAAATTCCACCCTCATTCATGTGGCTCACCCCCTGAGTAGTGGGATTTACCTCTGGTTCGTTCTGCTGGGCACCTTAGAGAGGGAATTCAAGGTTCTCAGCTGCAGGAATTGAAAAGAATTTCCACGGTTGGCTAATCCTGGGTGGTTTTACCTGCACCCTCTTCACATGATCCCCCAACCCGCTTCGCTGGACCATGCAGCAGTACAGCTTCAGGTCTTCTTTTGGGCAATTAATCTCCTTTGGATCAAAGATTTGGGAAATGGGCTTTGGGGAGCAATAACATCGGCTTGAAAAGATTCTATTTGCTCTTTGCCATATACACAACTTTTTCCTGGCGTGTGCTGTGGATTTTAGCTCAACGTAGAAATGGAGATGAAGAAAAAGAAGTTTCATGCTCTGAATTCCCACCCTGTGGAATCTGACAGGGATATGAGCTATTTTCATGTGTGTCATATATTCACAGTAAGTGCAATGGGAGTTTTCTTCATCACACTTCTATTATCTCATGTGTGCACTGAGGAAAAGAACGAGTAGAAGGAAACATTCATTTATTAATTAAAGCAAATGTACAAGTCTAGACACTCATCACAAATTTATGTCTTGTTATAGCTTTTGGTAGCTTCAGGATCAGGACCCTCATGGAAAACTTATTTTATAAAAATTTTTGATCAAAGCATTTTAATAAATGAGATTTATAAGCCCTTTTGCTTTACCGGAGAGAGGTGCTATTCCCTCACCATGAGCTGAGCATCCCCAAACGCTGTAGTGATGCATATAAACATATGTGATTCACTCCACTCAGAATTTAAATGAGGATAGCTGAGGGAGAGCCGAGAAATGAGGCAGGCTGAAAGAATGCATTAGTCATATACAGCACTTTCCATGCATTAATAATCAGTAATAAGCAAATATTCATAATTCAAATTGTTTTCTGGGGACTGGACAGGAACAATGTTTAGGAGTCAATAAATTATGCTCGATACCTGCTGGCTCCTGGACACAGCCCAGTCCCATCTCTGTGAAGGGTCGTTCTCTGCCGTAAATAAAGCTGCTCCACGTGGTGAATTCTCCCATGCCCCGCTTGTTTTTGGTGGTTGGCACTCAGGTTATTTCTGTTACTGAAAGGAAACTTGGGAGAATGATTAAGCGCTGAAATGAAAAGCTGTCCTTCAACAACCCTGTGCAAAGAAAACTGAGCAGATGTTGTGGCTGGAGAATTCTAACACTATGGGTGGAGGGAATTTTCTGGTAATGGCTGAGGTCCTACAGCTGCCCCTTGGAGCCTCAGACTCCAGGGGATTTTCCTGCCCCCATGTGAAACGCAAGGCCCCCGCAGGTTTCCCTGGCTAAAGGCATCGGAATTGCTCTACCAGTCTCCGGGGCAGAACCATTCTCCAACAGCCTTCAGAGAACTTGCAGCCACCATCTGCTTCTGCCTTTCTTCTGCTGCTGCACTGTTGAGAGTCAGATCCCTAAACCACCAACGTTTTAGCACATTTTAAACACATTTTTGTTGTTTGGGAGAAGAATTCTGCCTTGTGACTGCTGTTAGAATTAGAGAAATGAGGAGTTAAAAAAAGAAAGGCAATTAATTGGTGAACAAGAGAAGTCCTTAATCCACCGATCAGATACAACATACAGACCATACTGTCCGGTGAAATAGCATTTCAGCTTGAACCAATTTGAGAAGAAATGTGTCAGGGCAGTTCAACCAACTTCAATGAAACATTTCAATTACCAGAATGTCAACACTGTTTGTTTAGCTGAAGCCTTCCAGAATATCCATTATCTTTCAAATAAATAAATAAATAAATTCTGCTTGGGGAGGAATCAAGACAAAATGGATTGAAAATTCCAAAATTTGCTCTGCTCTACTAACAAAGGAGATTGATGTCACTAAACTTTTATTTAGCTGAAGTCAATATGCAGTCTAAGGTAGTTATTTACTTTTCCCTGGCAGGCACCTCCAGCTCAAATGAGATGCCTAACTTTTTGATGAGCAAAGCTGGGGGAGTGAAAGCTGTCCACAGTGTCTGAAAGAAAGAAAGCCCTACCTATATTGAAGTCAGACCAGATGAGTAGCACAGGCAGGGAGAAGCTTTTCTTGCCGTGCTGCTTACTGCCGCAAACCACCCTGCTTTATCACCCGCTGTTTGCAGATAAAAGTATAAAAGTAGTGCTGGTATCTGTATGCTGGCAACAAGTTTCTACAGAAGATATTTTCTTAGGCTATTCCAACACTTCTACCATTCCATTCCCAGCTTTCTACAGCAGTGGGGCCAGGCGAATAGCAGTGGGACGTTAATATTGCTATTATTTCATTTTTTAAGTCTGGTTTTTGAAGCCTGGATTAAGAGTATCTTCATTTTGATCCTTCCTGGTTTTCTACTGCAGAAAGCTTTGCATAGCTTTGATGATACGCCTCAACCCTTCTGTCTTATCAGAAGTTCATTTCCTCTTTTAGTTTTTGAACAGAGCAGTTGAAGTGTGGGCATCAGCAGTCAGAGCAATTCCAGCTATCTCGGACACCATCGCTGTAAGTCAACATGAATACAAATCAAGCTTATCTCTTGATGAAATCCTCATTTTGCTTAGGGAACCAGTGGCATTGATCCCACATCTGCTAAATTTGATTAATCACTTCAGTTCCATTCCTTGCTAACAAATAGATTGGCAGAAATCAAAGGCATGGATTTACCTGCCTGCTTTCAGTGCTTGGTCTGAACTTAGGTATTAAGATATGAAAACTCCTACACAACCTGAGATTGCTGAAGAGAATTGCTTTGGTTTTTCATCTCTCAGACCACACTACGACTCCTTATTGGGTGCTAACCAGTCAAACCCATCATTACATCCTTCCCGAGGGAATGCTGAGAGCTGCAAGGACTATGCTATGTTCTAGCTAAAATATCTTGCGCTCAGATTACAGTGATCTCGGTTTCTATATGAAAGGTAGCAGAGAAGAGGGTATTGCAAAAGATTACTGGAAGCAGCTATATTCCTTGAATATTTATTTGCTAACTGCAGTGGTATTTTTCTGTTTTCAGCATTGGTTGTAGGCGTAAGTGTGTAAGCATTTACCCATGCTTCCTTCTGAATAATATCATTGAACCTAGGAGGAACATAAAACGTGACAGAAATATTTGGTGATCCAGCAAAACTAATGGTGTTGGTATAAGACGAGTTCTACACCCCAAGGCTTGCCTGAAAACACCTCAGACTGACCTGAAGTACCTTCAGTCTTTCCTTCCTTGTGTTTTCCCCACAGTGAAAGATGAGGAGAGAGATATAAGGAGAAGGAAGAATGGGCACAGATGAGAGGAAGAAAAAGGCAATATTTTATTTTTCTTCTTAATCTGATTTTGCTTTGTTTTTCCACTTTCTTCTTTCTCAGTCATCTTTCCATTTGAAGTCAATCCACTGCAGAGTAACGAGAAGGCAGAAGGGAACCCCCATTGCTACTTGACCCAATGAAAGGCTGGCAGGCAGCAGGCAGGGAGTATCAGTGCAGTGGAAGACATAAGAAAAGGGCTTTTCCTTTCTTTTCTCTCTCCTTAGAGAGTTTTGTAATGGAACAAGCCAATAAACCTAATTTCATCATGTATTACTGACTACTTAATGCAATAGTGTTTAGCACATCAGATAGCGTGAGCCTCAAGTAAGCAAATGAACCATATGTTCTCACGTGTAGGAAAGGATGACAACCTGCGGGATGCTGGATGTATTACAATTTCCCTTCTCTACGACACCTCTCTAATACAATTTTAAATTGTTCCTACTCAGCTCCTGGGAACCTTGGTTGAGGTGAGCCTTTCTGAGGGGTCATCTTACATGCTGAGATGTCCCAAGCAATCTGTCACTCTTCTGTGTCCTACGGCGTGGCAGTAAGCTAACCCCCTGTGAATGTCAGTGATGTGCCCTCTTTCCCATTCAGTTCGTGTTCTGCTTCGTGCACGCATTCTGATTGATGTTCAGGATTTGATCCAAAGCCAGCTAATCTCATTGGAGTTTTCCCATTGACTTCAGCGGGCTGTGAATCAAGGTTCCTAATTAGGAGTTTGCACAAAAAAAAAAAATTATGAGAGAATGCAACCTTCTGTGCTTCTGTTCTAGTCCAAATTGTGTTGCTGTGCCCATGAATACTGTTGCACTATTCCGGTGTGTATTGCCATAGCGTACAGAAATACCGGATGAAGAACAGGCTGCACAACCACCCGATAAAAGAGAGTTCCTGATCCCCAAAGTTTTCAACTTGGAATTTTTGAAAACATTGACGGGAAGAGATAGATCAGGCTATGTTGGGGAGGTGTTGTAAAAAGGAGCAGGAAGATATCGATTACCATGACAGGCACATGGACTGTTGCCAGTCATGCTGTAGACATGGTGAACAGAGTCTTCTAGGAGGGAGTTTCTGGGCTCCTTTTGGGTGTGAAGGGTGATGTGAGAAAAGCATAGGAACGGCACCGTGAAATGTGGCTAGTGCTTGGCCAATGCGAAGGGTTTGCAGCAGATACTGACTCCTCTGCTTTAACCATGGGATTTATTACAAATAAATACTGCTATTTCATTACTGCTTCTCTATGAGAACTAAAAAACTTTTCAAATTTTCAGTGAACAGAGGAGCTGCTTAAGGGACACACACAAGTGGTAGGATGTTACTCACACATTAAAAAGACAGAAGATTGCTACGCTCTGCGATATTTTGAGCGAGGATGTGAGCGTAGCCCTTCAGTGAACTGCATACAGTCCCTATCGTTATCGCTCAAATTAGGCATAAATTCCATAGCCCGGTGAGGATTGCCCCAGGGTTTCCTAGGAGCCCAAAGGCAGCCCAACCAACAGGCCAAGAAGCTGGAGGTGACGAGAGCCGAGGACATCAGAGCGAGGGCATGTGCAGCTGAAAGGTGAGCCACCGCCGTGGAAGCTGCGATCTCTGACGATGAGCGCAGTTCTCTCCCGTACTGTTTTATCTCTTCTGGGGGGGGGCGGGGGAGGCGTGCACATGAACACGCTGCCCAGGGCTGCTGAAAGCGAGCCAGAACCAAGCTGTGTCCTTGGAGTCGGTTGCTTGTTGTATATACAGAACACTTAAAAGTTAACAGCAGGTTTTTTTGTACTTTTAGCTTTGAAATCTGTTCTGACAAGCAGATAGGGAAGAAGATTCCTGTAAGTGAATTTAACTCCCATGCCGAGGGTAATTCAAGACCTCATGTACTGTTTAAATTCTACTTTAGCCCCATATTAAGGGCTTGGTTTTACATCTGGAGCGACTTTGGTTGTATGAGTGGCTTGTCTGAACTCCTAATAATGCCTGAATCATAAAAAGCAGTGATTAATGTTGGGACTAGATTGAACAGTCGTAGTGTGGGCACACCACCCTGTGCTGAAAGAACTCTTCTGTGACATTCCACAGTTACAAAGATTTCATAAAAACAGCAGAATGTGTTGGCAAATAGAAAAATTGGCAACTTTTTTTCTTTGGCAATTCCGTTTGTTTTCTACCTGGATTCTCACCACAGAATTCCGCAGTCTGTCCCTGCTCCTTTCCTTCTCAGTGTACTATTTCATTACTATTCTTTTCTGGCGTGGAAGTTCAGACTAATCAACATCTGGCTAGTAAATAGGATGTTGCATTATTTCCTATCCACAAGGTAGACGAATAACCCAGAAATCTTTCTTTTTGCCCGGACGTGGTAAGCTATGGCTCTTGCCTCAGACCCGGATTATACTCCACCTCCCCTCTCATGACATCCACTGTTCAAACACAGATTTGAAACAGGGCAAGGACAGACGCAAGGAGAGAGGAACCATCAGTGGGCTTCTAACTAGAACACCAAGTTGTCTTTGTGGGGAAAGACCAGAGGTGTGCGTTTGTTTAAAGCAACACCCTGAGTTTGAACAGGCTCAGAAGCACCTTAAAACTATCACAAGAGTTTAGGAAGCGGGAAGGGTTAAACCATGACAAGCAGCATTTTGGGGGGTTGCTTGTTTGTTTCGTCGCTAAACCCGTGGTTTGGTTGGCACGTCTTTCTTTCCCATACACACAGAGGTGCTGTTGCCCAGTGGCTGCCAGTTTTGAGCCGTGTTACTACAACAGCATTAGACACGTGTCTACAGACGTGGTGTTTTTGTCACTTTTTTCCTTTGGTCATCACAGAAAACATCTGCCTCCCATTTCATACCTGAGGATGGTAAAGACAGGACAAACCACTTTCGCTATTTTCTGGTAAAGGGGGCACGATCTCCTGACAATCCTGTCTGTTGTCTGCAAACCTTCTGGCAGAGCAGAACTCAGTTCAGATATCTGTGTATATGTACACAAAATAAATACTTGTGGTCCTAAATTGCAGAGGTAATATGCACAAATAATGTCCCTTTCTAGCAACAGCGGGAGCTTTTAGGAAATAGCAAGGAACAGTGTCACCTTCTAGCATTGCTAGTATTCTTTTCTAAAATATTTGAAGAGGACTGTTTAGCTAGATTGTGCGATTTTGTTTTGATCCAAAGAGTTAACACTGATTTTGCATTGTTTATTTTATTTCCAGTTAATTGTCAGTCAACTCTGAAGCTCATTTATATCATCATGCAGATAAGGAAAATCTTCTTTTAAACATAGTTTATTAAATGGCAATACTATTAGCATACAAATTATGCTCGGAAGAGGATAAACAGGTACAAAGATCATTAACATAAAATAGAGACAGACGGATCTCAGATGGGACTCCCTGGGACCTTTTCAAAAATACCAGAGCTGTCATCAGCAGGTAGAATTCATTCACTCAGTCAAACTTTATTCACATTTACAGCTGCATAAATCACTAGTAATTCTGAGTCACTTGAGAGCTGTGCTTATGTTTCTGCCTCTCACTTCCTTCCTCTTGTACTTTTTAATTCAGCCTCTCTCATGCTTCTCAATCTTTGTAAAATGAGACAAGTCAGTTATTGTCTCAGTGTCTGCCAGCGTATCTGTAGGAATTTATAAACAATACACCTTTTCATAGCCTCGGAAAGCGAGAGAGGGTTTGCTCTTGAGCAGTAAAGTGAGACTGGGAAGACATGGCTTCAAATAGGATTTCTCGGATAATAAAAACGACTTTGCCTCTGATTTCATCGGCTCCCGAGTACCGTCTTTTTATCTGCACGGCGCTGTGATGATGACTTCAATAACATTATGAGGTGTCAGACACTTGATGTCAGAGGCAGACAGGAGAAAAGAAGCGTGAATCTTTGTGTATCAGGGTTACTTTCTTTTGAAAGGAATTATTTTATGCCCTTGAAGAGATAGCCACCCTACTGGCAGGGCTGGAACCTGCAGAAGGCGGCTTGATTCACCCCCAGTTTTACACCAGCCAATTCCAACGGGGATTTCAAAGGCATTTGCGGTATTGAATTAAAGCAATTCACATCCACAAATTAAAGTCACACCTCTCTCTAAAGCTATTGGTTGAACAATAGAGCAGCACACAAGAATTACCTCGGCCACGCTTTCAAATCTAATGAGTTGACACCTCTTTCTTTTCTCAGATTTTATTTTTCCATCAACCTTGTTAAATACATATTATTCTTTCATGCTCTTAAGATCAAAGCAAATAGCCATCAACAATCTTTTGTTCGCATGAGACAACACTTTCGGAGATGGATTGTTTGGGCTGGTTAATTAAAAGCTGTACCTATCATCCCTGCTTGATTTCTCAAGTTCTTTACTTAAAAAGTTATGTGTAACAATTTTAATGAGCTCTTAGTTCTTCCCAGTCTCATGTCTTCCACAGAAACAGGCAGACTATTCTTTTGGAACGTTACACAAACTTTTGACTCCCGTAGCTCTTGGGCAGGCGGTTTGTTTTCCCTTCCTGCATGTAATGCTTATCTTGTATGCTACTGGAGTCACTCGGAGAGGACCAGGAGGTGGATCAATCCGGTGGAATGAGTAGACTAAAACCAAAGGAAGTCGCTTACACCAATACAATGGAGTGAACTTCTCACAAACTGTTGGGACTAAGTCCCACAAATTGTGGGACTAAGCGTTTGCAGAGGCTCAGAGGGCTTTGGCTTCATTCCTGAATCGCCCAGTATAGAAAAGCACTACCTCTGGATCCCAACCCTGACTTACAGGTCACTCGGTGCTGGGAAAGGCCTGTGGTACCTGCCGCTGCATCCTTACCCTGCCTCACCCTCTGCCACGGGCATCGTGCAGATGGAGAATTGGCTGGACGTGTCTCTGAACGGGGCTTTAAGAGCTGTTGTGTTCCTGACGATCCACAGGAAGGGAACGCCGTCCTGTCGGGTGTCTGTCCTGTTTGCAGGGCAAGTTCCCAGGCTGGTTACACATGGAATGATATTTCTGTGTCTTTTTAATTAGCCTGTGTGTGCGGGAACTTTGTACGGATTCAGCTAACCGGGTTTTCATCTCTTCTCTTCCTCGGAGCAACTTTGCTTAATTGATCTGTTTACCCAGAGGTGTGATTCAGGCAGGAACGCAGGCGTCAGCACTGGTCTGGTAAGAATTGAAGCATTTACTAAGCCAGTTTAGAGTCAGGCTCATGTTTATGGCATCCCTGGCTGCCACAGGGCTTTATCAACGCCTCTGTCCCGAGGAGCTCATTTCACCCTTCCTCCTCCTCCTCCTCCTTTCGCAGGGATGCATTTATCAGACCTGCCTCAGATCTTCAGCTGTTCACCCCTCATCAGGCACTCATTTGCTAGGGAGAGCAGCCCAGTTTTCCTGCCAGACAAAATGTTCTACTTGCGTTATGTTGGACAAGTTAAACTTTTCTGCCTTGCTGCAGTCGTTGGCATTACCTTGTGTTCTGAAGCAAATGTTAAGAATTATTATCTGTAGCCTTCACATCGTCTAAAATTCTGTGAAAAATAACAGTTTTCAGCTGGCGAGACGTGCGTTTCACAGCTTCTTTTTAAATCATTTGGTAGAGCTTGATCCGAAGCCCAGTAAAGGGAATATTCCCTTTGCCTTCAGAATCGCGGTTCCATTATTTGAAAGACAAATGGAAGAGGATAAAGTGTGGCTCCTCTGAACCCACCCACGGTGCAAAGTCACAGCTCTGAGGAAGTTTATGGCAACTTTGTTGATCGTGGCAGCCGGGTCGGTATTTCACATTGCTCTTTTTTCCTTGCATTTGAAATGCATCATCTTGGTTTTCTGCTGTGCTCGGCTTTCTCACCCCTCTCCTGACACAGACCTCAGTACAGCTAGAAATTACTCACTTTTTTTTCCTCTCCTTTAATTCCCTTCCCCGCTAATTAATTACTCTGGAGTCTTTTGTGCTTTTACATAAATTCTGCCCAAGTATCTTATTTACTGCTAACTCCTTAATTGTCCTCAGGTAGCACGACCTCAGTTTCAAGCAACTCTGGAGCTTTTATTAGCTCATGGTTTCTCTTTGCTGAGCTCCATTTTGATCCCTTGACAGAGCTCTTCCATCCCCAGCCTGCCCAGCCACTGAAATACTGCTTCAGAACAGCATTTCTTCAGGTCAGACATTACCTTGTCAGCTCTTGAGTGGGTACAAACCCCTCTTAGCCAATAAACTAGCTGGGAATTATTTGGGTCTCAACTCCTAATGAGGAATACAGGGAAAAAATCTGAGCAAGACATGAGTTTGGTGAAAAAGCCCCTGTCAGGAATCCGCAGGGGGTTGAGCACAGAGCCTGTGCATTCAAAGATCCTCCCCTTTATTATTCAGTGTTTTTACAGACTGTTTTTTCCTGTTTATTTTCCTACATTGAAAGCTTCTGGGGAGTGGGATTGTCTTTTTTTGCCTCATATCCACTTCTGGATTCTATTTTGTACCTAGCACTTATAGGGGCAGCTGCGGTAAAAATAGCAGGGCATCGATATTTGGCAGTGAGAAGGACACTTTGGGGGCTTGTTATAACGGATTGTTCAGGTACCCAATTTATGACCAGTTTCTGATTCACACATGGATCTTCTTTGATGCCGTGTGATGAAGCCACCATGCGTTAGCTACCCAGTTGATTGAGTCCCCTATTTTACCACCAGCAGTTTCTAACGAGGGTGGTTTTTTGTGGCCTGTGCAAACTGATGTGAAGAAATGTGTCATTAATGCAAAGAAAGTTGCAGAGGCAGAAGTGGAAAACTTGCAAAAGTTTCTTCCTATTTAAACCTGACGTTGAAACACTGTCATCATGTCTGTCCCCATGCTGGGAGGGAGAGGAGCCCTTTTGATGCACAGTCATGAAGGCAGCAGCAATGCTCCAAAAAACGTCATTTTGTTGATGTATCGTTACATTGAAGAGTGTACTTTGTTGCTTCGTATTTTGCTCCACTCCAGTTTAAGATGGGTATGTGATGGATTATTAAACCTGAACTTCTCTTCTCAACTACAAGATGCATTTAAGCAATTGCTGCAGTACCTGGTGGTTATTGCCGAGGAGATAAGGATTTTTCATTCCTAAATCCCTTCCCCTCTCAACTCCACACCCCAGTGACAAATGGCCTGGCACGGCCGGGACATCTCAGCTTTTCTCCTAAATCCACCGCTGCCCTGCTCAGGTCTTTCAGCAGGGTGAGGTCAGACAAGAGTGGGAGACGTGAAACTGGGGGGATGTAAGCAAGAAGACCTCGAGAAATCAGAGTCTAGTGCTTCTCTTCATCAGCCCAGAGGCTGGGAGGATGTGACGGGAAGTGGAACACGCTCTAATGTGTGTTACGCGTATAGCTACAAGCATACAAATACCGGCAGCAAGGCAGTACCATGTTTTCCGTGTGTTTAATGGCTATGATATTACTGCCAGCTTCAACTTCTGCTCTTGTTACTGTTCGTTTCCTTTAATAATTCATTACATCATCCACTCTCATGTTGTTCGGAATAAATATTAAATATCCAAGCTGAGATGCATGAATTAGATATTGTCTTTTTATAAAAGGGTTCTTGTATTAGATTTAAATGTCAATTAAAAGAGGAATATAAAAAAATAATGCAGTGCTTCTGTGAGTGCTGGAATAGCTGAAGCCTGGTTTCCTGTGGATTTGTGACTTACTGGTTTCTCTCAGATGTAAGCAGTGTGGCATTTGAGTGAAGCCCTTCCCCAGCTGGGTGCAGATTCTCTGATGCCTATTAAGGAGTGTGCTCATGCAGTGGCCTTGTGGGCAAGTGCAGCTTTACATAGAGACCCCAACCCAATTTTCATGAAACTTCCAGGAATTCCATGTCTTCCAGCCCATTGTCTTCTTCTAAACTCAGAAAAAATGGGTGAAGAATTTCAACATCTACCAGGTGCAGCAGGTGGATGGAGGAACTCACACAAAGTTAACAAAACATTGCAGAATAATGTTGTTTTCTGCTCAAAAGTTCATCACTGACCTAATTCAGTTTTCTTTTTGAAATTCTCTGCCTTTGATTGATGTGTTCTGTATATTTGTGAAGACAGTCCCCAAACCCTGAAGTGCTGTCCTTGGATGTAGAAGCAAAAAGGTGTCAGGCGTGCAGGGAAAGCTTACCTAAAGAAACCATATGCCGAACTCTGTACTGACTTGCATCCTAAAGTATCTCATTGACATGAAGCAGCATATGAACAAGCTTAGAAATTAATTTTGTCCATAAAACCCAGGAGTGATCGTGAAATTACTGTTAAATGCAATTTACCCAATACTCTGCAAACTGGTGTAAACAACATGGTGAGTAACAAGGTGGTTTGAGGGCCCTGGGAGACAGCGATGTATTTGATTTGGCTCCTTGGCTGGTGAGATGGCATTTCAGCATCTCAGTTAGCCTGCTGATATCTTTTAATAATCCTGACAAAATTGCACAGGCAGCTGGGCTCAGACACAACATCAGTTCGGCGTAAGAGCAGTGGGATCTGGAAACAAAAAAGACCCTCTTGGTAAGATAGAGGATGAGGAGGTACGTTGGGTCTTCCTTCTTTCTTAAGCTAATGCCCTGCCCCAGTATGTCCGTACAAATTCCTTATGTAGAAAAGAAATAATAAGCAGAGGTGAAAATTGATTGATACATACTCAGATTGATGCAGAGGGGGAAAAGTATAATGGAAGCATTTCAATATTTAAAGTAGCCATGCATTTCTTTTACAGTTCCTGTAACAGAAGTCTGTTTTTCTTTTTTGCTTATTTTTTTCCCCAGGGTTGTCTTGCTGGAGGATGGCAGTCTCAGGCTCCACAACATCACCAAATCAGATGCTGGGGTGTACACTTGTATAGCCACAAATCAGTTTGGAGTTGCCAGGAATTCAGGGAGCCTGGTTGTGAAAGGTACTCTAGGATTTCCTTTGGTGCTTTATGAATATTAGAAAGTCTGTGCTTTTTGTCAACGGGATGCCCGAGTCTGTGCCAATCACTGCTCATGTTGACAGGGCTTTACTTGCAGCTTCAAGCTGAAACTGAGCTCTCCGCTGCTTGCAGCGAAGAAAACCTCATGACTGCGCCGCTCTAATCATCAATTTGTTTATCGGGGAGGTCTCCCAAGATAACCACAGAGCAGACAGTAACATTAATAGCGATATTTGCATGGCGATGCCATTGAGACACTGTGGGTACAGGCTGCGCTGCTGCAGGCAGCACGGAGGTTCAGCCTACCCTGGGCAGTGTGCTGGCATGAGTTTGTTCAGCTCATTTACAATTTATATCACATCTGAGACTGCTGAACAGACTTTAAAGCTGGGGAGCCAAAAAGAAATGTGAAGTAATCTGAAAATCAGGTGGGTTTCTTTTTTTTCAGTGTGGGGCAGACAGATCACACAATCACAGAACCACAGAATCATTTGGGTTGGAAAAGACCTTTCAGCTCCTCGAGTCCAAATGTTCCCCCAGCGCTGCCAGGTCCCCACTGCCCCCTGTCCCTCAGCAGTACCTCCACACGGCTGGGAAACCCCTCCAGGGATGGGGACTGGACACCACTGCTCCGGGCAGCCTGAGCCAGGACTGGACAACCATTTCTGTAAAGAAATTGTTCCTTATGTCCAACCTAAACCTCCCCTGGTGCAATTGAGGTGATTTCTTCTTGTCCTATCATCTGGTACTTGGGAGATGTTGCATGTTGCAGTCCTGCAGGTCCCAAAGCCACCCACTCCTCTGTGTCCCAGCTGCTGTGTGCTACATCGGGAAATAGCTCCAAACCTCTGCTTTGGCCCCTCACAGGACGGTTGATTCTCAGTTTGAAAATGGCCATCACCCACAGCCCTCCCCCAGTCTAATTGCTGGATTGATAGTAAATCAAAGGATCCATCAAGGTATCTTGAACACTTTCAGACTATTTCGTTTTCCTGGATATTAATACTAAGAGACTTCATTTCACATGACACCCCTTTTTCTGAAAGCATTTGACTTTTTTGCTTATGTTCTCTTGCATTAAATTTTGGTTTAATTAAACCATTTCAACCATTAAACTACAGGTTAATATAACTAAACAGATCTTTTTCTAAACTTGCCCCATCAACACCATTATAAGAAGCTAAATCCTCCATCCTCTAAGAGAAAATGACTGATGGGATCTGATGAGATTTACCATTAGTTATGCGTGGTGTTTCCCAAACGTTGGACAGGTGTCAGCAAGGACTGACCTGACTGCACAGCACTTCCAGTCCATTGCAAGTGGACCTGGCTGCTGCTTCCATTTTCTCTTTTTTTTCCCCTCTTGTTTTTGGTTAAGGCACTAAGTGCTGGTAATTGTCTACCGGTTCCTTCTTCGGTCCTTTTCCCCTCTCTGTCTTCAACACTGATATTTTCAACATGTAGTTTAGCTTCTCAGACCACCTCGGTGAGGCCGGGAGTTTTATTTGTAGATGTTGTTTTAGTTGGAGGTGTATAAATGATTTCCCTAACAGCCATCCTGTGATTATCAGTTTAAACAGCCAGAAACTCATGTTCTGGGCTGGGAGACACATATCACACGGTCACATCTGCTG
Source organism: Buceros rhinoceros silvestris (assembly GCF_000710305.1). Taxonomy (NCBI): domain Eukaryota; kingdom Metazoa; phylum Chordata; class Aves; order Bucerotiformes; family Bucerotidae; genus Buceros; species Buceros rhinoceros. The sequence continues at coordinate 24,172 of NW_010427517.1, read as the reverse complement.
CAATTCTCCTTCTGTCCAAAGCCTGTGCTGGGGCTGAACCTCTGGTGTAAGCACACGCTCTGGCTGTGCTCCCAATCCAGCGATGTTCTGCAGTGGAGTGTCTTCCCGGCTGTATTTCCCACTCTGCTTTGAAGCATGTTTAAATAGGTTGCGGAACACGTTAAAGTACATGATGTCCAAAGCTGTCCTCTGCTTCAAGTTCTTGCTGTGCTGGTGGATGGTCTATCTCCAGTAGTAAAAAAGAATGTATATTTACTGCTCAGGAGGACTCGTCTAGAGCTGGAGGACAGGACAAGAGAAACTGTTTGGGTGGGTATTGCTATGAGCAGCGTATGAAATGACCATGCTCTGATCTTTGATCAGGGGCAGAACAAAAATAAGAAAGAAGGAAAACTGAGGAGAATTTACTATGGCTTTTTTCCTCCTTGCTCCCTCGTGATTTCAGATGAGGAGAAAAAGTTAAAAAGTGGAACTTCTGAGATTAGAGCAAGCATATTAATCAGTTTTGCAAAACAACTAACAATAATAATGGCTGTAGTTACAAGAAGAGTAGATTATTAAATGTAATCTGTAACTCTCTTTTTTATTAATATTCTTGTTTTCAGCGACTTCAGCATGGTTGCTGTAGCCTGCAGGCACGACCCTCCCTAACCTACTGCATCTGGCAAAAATCTTTTTCATACTCGTATTATGAAAGAGCAATTAGCGTTGATGAAGTGCACGGCGTAATCCGCGGCGATGTTACAGCACAGCTAGCAATGAATAACCCGGGAAGTTTAGGGTTGAGGCAGCTCTGACTTCATTAAGGTTATATACCATTTCCCATACCACATCCATCCATCCTAATGGAGCAATATGGAAAACTCACATTAAAACATGACAAAAATATTTTGGTTGGCATTTATGAAGTTTATTAAAACACTGAGTAACAACATGGTATAAAAATGATCTTGTTTGCAGGGAACATTTGTTTTTGTTTCCCCTCTGGAGAAGTTTTGGCTGTTCAATTATAGGCCTCATTGCTTCAGCATTATTTTCAACTGAAATGTCAGAACTTGGAAAAGCATATCTAATGTGCAAATTAAGTTTATTGCTGCTCATTGAGTTGTTTATTCTTTGTGTGAGAAGTCTTTATTATACCTCCAGCACTCCCAACGTCTTATCTATTTTCTCCTCTGGAATGGGATTTGCCTTGTAACGCATGTCTGCAGTTGCTAAGCAAGATACATAGATAATGGAGAACCAAGAGCTTTTAAGAAGCTTTTAAAAGTATTTGAGGTGGAATTCTTAAAGATGACCCCGTAAAAGAAGCAGAAAATACTGCACAAGTGAACTGCTCTACATCAGCGGTGTCACTGGTTACGAGCGGGGTACAGCAGGAGATACGAGACACCATAGTAAAATGGATTTTTTTGCTAATGCTACTAAAAAAAAAAAACCCACCTCGCACACAAATCCAATATAATTCACAAAAGGGCAGTTTTCAATATTTATTTGGTGGGGGCAAATAGGTTCCTGCCAATCAGTAAATAGACTTACAATAGGAACACCACATCGCAATTGGATTTGTTGTGTTTGAAGAAACCTTTATGTTCGGATATTCCACAATATTGGTTCACTAGAGAGTTCCATGGAATGTATATTTTTCAAAATGTTTGTCTTTTCCCAAAGGAGAAATTCCATAGGTTTCAGCAGATAAATGATCTCTGGGATTTTTGCTCCTTCTAATAACACTCTGTAAAAGGATTGTAGGTGTCTTATTTCTGATCCCTTTGAATGTGTGACCAAATAATGACACAAATTAGGTGACAGACCTAGTGAGGCATCCACAAATATTATTGGAACCTTCTGATGAAGAAAAGTTTCAAAAAATTCCCAACCAGTTTCATTACAACCAGCTGGAGCTAACGGCCCCTTCCTGCACACTAGGGCAACTGGGTTTGATGGAGGCTTAAAGATTGTACAGAAGTCAGGACATCATTTTCTATTTGTATTCTATGGATTTTAGAATGTAACTATTGAATCTGATTACAAATTCTATGCAATCCTGTTTGTATCATTCTTGCTTAGTCTTACTTTGACCTTACCATAGAAAGAAATTGATTTTATCTGTAGTATTTTACTTATTTGTAGAATGCTGTGATTTTACACAGTGCATTGTAGCAGAGTCAAAATGCACCGATCCTGGTGACCAACCATTCACTGCAGAGATGCAGGACTTACAAAACGAGGTGGTGTTAAGTCATGTGGCAGTAGAGGTGATGTGGTTTTGTGGAGCGTAGATATTTCAAAGAAAAATTTGAAGGACAGAGAGTACCTGACACATGGAAAATTCAGTAGTGGCCCGAAGTTTTATCAGCGCTTGATGAACTGAAGTAGAAAAGGTGAATTTCATCCCTGGAGGAAGTGTCTTGGTTTGGAGATTCAGCAGAATACCCAGTTCAGAGGGTATCTTCGAAGCAGTGCAAAACAGATACTTCCGAGTCAGCTTTAAGCGAGACAGATGAAACACCAGCAGCAGTTCATACCTGGCAGCCAGGAGCTCATCTTAGGTTTTGGGCTCTCTCCATCCCCAGGGGCAGTTACACTACAGGAGACAGGAGTGTGGAGGTGGAGGTGACATCCGCAGTGATTTCGGAGAAGCCAGTTCCCACCTCCTGGTTCTCCCAGCTCCACCTCACAGGTCAGACTCAGGGGCTGCATGAGGTGGGGGACAGCCAAGGCTGACTTGCCAGACCCTTCAACACCTCTTGTAAATCCACCGTAACCTTTTACACCATTTAGGAGTGAATATGTGTGGAGACATCTCTCCTGCACAGCTGAAGACAGAGCAGGTAAAATCCAAGTGGAGTCTGGAGGAAAGTGTGTCGTAAACATACAGAGCCACGTAGAACTTCCACTTTGAGGTCAGTCTGGTGCTGAGGGGAATTCTTTGCTTCTTCACTAGCTTTAAAAGCTCAGTGTAGAGATGCACATGGATTATAGGTTTAGGGAAGGAGAGGGTCTTACAGGACGGCTTTGGAGGAAGAGATGATGAGTTTGGAGGACCGTATCATGCCTCCACCTGCTAGTGGCAAAGAGACGTTTCAGCTATCACAAAAGCAACTTCCCAATTTTTAACTTACACCAGCACATTATTTCTTTTCACTTCTTTTAACATCTACAACATTATTGAAAGTAATAGAATTTCTCCCCTCAAAATGTTGTTCTACTTCAGCTGTGAGAATAAAAAGTACAGCAGAAAAGGGAAGAAAAGAAAACTTTGTGGAGGCTCTCTGTTGTTCCCAGATACTTTTCAAAATGGTTCTGTAGAAATGACTTGTACTTTGCAATGGAATTACTTCATCTGAGGTTGATGGAGCCAAGTTCTTGGCCAGCATGTGCTGAAATCAGTGGAGTTGTGCTGAGAAAGAATACGGCCCTTGAATCTTCTGGAATTTATTGTGTCTGACACAGTTCTTCCAGGGAGAGGAAGAGATTTCTCTAACCTAATGATGGAGTATCTTTAGGACAGTTATCTGAGGCCTTCACATTTTTGCAGTCTTTGACTTCAGACAAAGCGGTGGAGCTGCCAGAACGGTTTTACGTGGCTCTGAGGAGCAATCCGAGTACACAGAGGAGTCTGAGAGAGCGTGTTCCAAGCCTGAGCTCTAACTCACAGTGAAGAACCTCTGTCGCTCTCTTAACAATACCACAAAAATCCCCACCTGATTTGTCTGTAACAATAAAAATCAGACAAGTTCTTTCTCTGTTTTCCTTGGAAAACTTTACTGGGTGCCTGCAGCAGGTAGATCACTGCAACTAGTGAGAGTTGGGTTTGTTTTAAAAGGCCAGCAGAAAATGCAACATTCTACCTTGTTTCTACTTGCCCACTGTCATAACAGTCCCTTGCGTGGTGCAGCCCAGAAGCTGGGGAGAAGCCCATATTGCCTGTCTGTACCCCGCTAGCGACCAGACACTGCACTGATAGTGACTCTGAATGAGAATGTTTGAAGGGAAGGGGTTGGATGCCTTGTCATGATCAACCCTCTGGAACCAAGGCCTTGGTAAAACAAAATTCTGGGTTTTCAAGCGCATTTCTAACACATAGGGTTAAACCAGAATCAGCGCTGAACTGCTCACAGCCCGTGCACGTTTTCTTCTCCTCCTCTCACATCATTTTCAGCACGTTTTAATACCATTGAACAGATTCTGCTTGCATTTTACCCCCGTGCCTCTAAATTCTCTGTTTTGTAGCACTTCCGTGCACAGAAGCTTTATCCAAGGGAATTGCTTACAACAAAGTGGTTGGTATCTCTAATCTATCTGCCAATCCTGTCAAAAAAGTGAAGCCACAGAAACCTTTTTCTTTCCTCTTCAACAAGATACCACTTCCCTTAATAAGAGCTGCAAGTTGGATTCTCAGTGTAAGAGGGGTTAAAAAGACGACATAGACAGTTTTTCTGCCTGTGAAGGTACCTCCTCTGTTGTAACGTAAGCAACGCTGCGGTAAACTACCACCACCATTAGTGCAGATTAAGGATCTCAGTGTCTAAAGCAAGCAGAGATGAGCAGCAATTTGTCTTCTGCTGCAGTTTCCGGTGAGGAGAGGGTCTGGAGCGTGAAGAACCAAGGGAGTAGTAATGAGGCCCCTCCTTTTGGAGCTGAAATCCTCTATATCGACTACGGGCTCCACAAAGTAATCTGGCTCTAATTCAGCGTGTTGCCTCTGCTCACTCTCACACCGCGCTCGCTGTATTGGTACTGCAAAAGGAATAGGCTACGCACGGGTAAGAGTGTTCCGAAATCATAACCATATTAGAGATAATTTTCTTTATTATGGACCATTTAGGCCAATTTTAAATCATTTCACAAATGGTACAAAACTCATTCAAGAGCTGCTATTTTTATAAGCATTTTAATAAAAAGGATTTTTTTTTTGTCTCCACAGAAAGGACTGTGATTACTATTCCACCTTCTAATACAGATGTAACAGTTGGAGAAAGCATAGTCCTTCCGTGCCAGGTGTCTCATGACCCCTCTGTGGATGTGGCGTTCACGTGGTCATTCAACGGCAATCGAATTGATTTTAATAGAGGAATGCATCATTTTGAGAGAATTGGAAGGGTAAGTTTCTTAAACTCCTTAGTACTTAATGAAACTATTTGCCAGTCTTTAGACGACACAAATATTTATCATAATTCTTCCATCGCTATTTATATGCATGGCAAATCACTGTTTCTTTGCAAGGGCTGCAGCCATTTATTTTTCTTTCTTAAATTTCATAAAGGCGCTTGAGTTATTTGTGAAGCCATAATAAAAATGTCGACATGAAAGAAACTGATGATAGCTATGAATATTTTAATTTAAAAGCTGAATTTTTTATTAATATTGAGCAATTTATAAAAATGTCCAGTATGGAAAGCATGTTTTGAGTGATTAGTTTACTTTCTTTCTATCTCCAGGAATCTGTTGGGGATTTGATGATAAGAAATATTCAGCTACATCATTCTGGGAAATACGCGTGTATGGTGCAAACAACTTTAGACAGTCTATCTGCAACAGCAGATATAATTGTGAGAGGTATGTCTGTCCATTAAGTGTAGACCCATGTATCTTCTGGGGGAATTAGAAACTCTTAACGTTGGCTTAAATGATTCCTAGGATATCAATCCAACATTTCAATAGTGAAATGCTGTATATCTTGTACCTTTTGCTCCAAAACCAGATCGAGATCTGGCCAGCGTGATCCTAACGTGCAGCTGACCTGGGAGATCTGTGCAATTCTGCCATGGCCTTTTTGGAAGGTGAACTCTTCTGGCCACGCGGGGCAATGGGGCAGGGCAGAGGGAAGCCCTCTACTTTCAGCAGACTGCTGAAAAAACCAAGAGACCTCTACCTTTCCCTGTTTGCAGATAATATAAAAAATTTATTTTCTGTAGTCAACTAACCCCGTTGTGATAGGAGCAGATCCTCTAAACCCCAGCAGAGATCAGAAATCTGTATAATGCACCTTCTCGCACTCTTTCTAAACCCCAGTTTTAATTAAATTCAATAGGAATTCTGAAAATGTTGGTTGATTCGACAAAAGACACATTGGGTAACCTTCTTTGTCAGACAAAAAAAAATTCATTCCTTCGTTTGTAGTTTTCACATTAGTAACACAAAGACATTCATTTTCCTGACTCAAACCCCCTCATTAATTAGGAAACCTTAACACAGGCATGAAGCCATAATTTCAAGATTGCTGCTTTTATGAAACTGCAGCTTCATGAATAATTCCACTGACTTGAGAAAGTAAGAGTTGCCCAACCCACTCCAGCAGCAAATCTTCTCTTCCTAACACCTTCGTCTTAAAATGCGAATCATATCAGGCCCCCCAGGTCCACCAGAAGATGTTAAAGTTGAACATGTTTCTAGCACTACTGCTGTGTTATCCTGGAAGTCTGGAGTAGATAACAACAGTCCAGTCCAGATCTACAGTGTGCAGACGAGGACTCCGTTCTCAGTTGGATGGCAGGCAGTTCCAACAGGTGAGAGATGTGAGAGGCGCCTTGTATTTTTTTGATATACTGTTAATTTACATATACCCTTTTTACTCCAAAAATTCATTGACATGTTTATTTTACCTTTAGTTCCTGAAGTCATTAATGGTAGGACTCTCAAGGCAACAGTGGTTGACCTGAGCCCTTGGGTTGAGTATGAGTTTCGTGTGGTTGCCAGCAATAGTGTTGGAATTGGGGAGCCAAGCAGACCGTCGGCTCTGCTGAAAACGAAGGCAGCAGGTAAGTCTCTGCTTTCTGTCAGTTTTTTCCACGCAGACACATTGGCAGCTCCTGGGTGTGAGAATTTCACTGCAGCAGAGCCACTCACTCCCACAGGGTTACTCACGTCTTTGCCTGGCATGTTAGTCTGTGGCAGCAGACCTGCACTAGCCATGTGAGAGATGCTTGGACACGCTTGCTCTCTAGTTTGGGGGTCACTTGGGCCACCAATAAAGGCTGGAGCTGGCCCATGCTTCCTCCCTTTGATATGTCCCAAAGCATCTCTAATCCCCAAACACAAATTTTACTCAAGCAACTGGGGAGCATCATTTATCTTCTTCCAGTTATAACCGCGTTTACACCCTGCCCAGGGACTCGCGTAGGAAATGACAGAGCCAGCTCTCCGGGACATCCTCCCACAAACACCTAATGCCTTTGCTGCAGACGGTGTTTGGTATCTGAGCATCAGCAGGGACAGGATATTGGCTTTAACTAGAGGAAATAAATTACGGCATCCGAAGCCCGGTGAAGCTAATAGCTTCCGCTGACTCCAGGGCGCGATCCTTTCTGTCTGTCTAACCTTCACACATTTATCTTGTGGGACTTTGAACCTCATAGGAAGAAGACTCGTTCTTGGATGACCGACGCTGTCAGTCCTTTGACCTGCTCAGTTTGGTAAAATTTATTCGCAGCCCAAACCTCTGGGGCTTTTTATGTGTCTCCCAGCCCTCTGCTTATCCGCTCTCTCTCACCTATAAAATCACTATTTATAGGACGGAAAGCAGTAAAATAGAAGCAGCTTTTACAATCCACTTTCTCCTCTCCGTTTATCTCATTTGCCAAGCTCTGAAGTTTGGCAAGATACATTTCAAGACAGAACTCAAAATGCAGTATCATACATTAGACAGCAGAAAATACATATATCTTTAGAAAGGGGGATCCATTTGTTTCTCAGGGTGCCTACAATATTTGTCCCAAGGCAGAATTACTTCAAAATGCATTAAAACAGTTGATTTAAATTGAGTAAGTTCTTTTTCCTACTGTTGAAACAAAAACTTACACTGAGTATGATGCCAAAAAAAAAAAAATTAGTCATTAGAACACCGATTTTGATGGATATTGTCAGCTTTCCAGGCACAGAGAGACCTCAAGTGAGTTTTACCGGCACTCAGGACTGCCTGGCCAGTAGTAAAGGCGATTGCAGGCTGATCCCAAGCAAAGGGAAGAGCCCGAGAGCCTCCTGCCTGGAAAGACACGGTAAACTGCCTGGGCTTAAGGATCTGGGTACGTGACCTTTTCTTCCAGCCACAGGAAACTTCCAAATGCAAGGAGTGAGGGATGGAAGGCTAGAGGAAAGCTGGAGACAGGAAGAGGCCAGATTTTCTAAATTTCCCAACAGAGCATCACAGATCCGTGCGCTCCAATATGAGATGGAGAACCATGGTTGATCGCGAAGTAAAAATTAGTCTTGAGAAGGTCTTTCTTGCTGTTGTCACCATGGGCCTTTGTAAAGTGGAATGTTCAAAGCCACCGACACAGTCAGTAAAAGCTTTCATCTTTTAAAGCGGTTTTTTTATTAGAGGGATTCTCAAGGCTGAGCTAGAAAGAGGACGAAACAATAAAATTAATATTATTTGTCATGGCAATAGCACAAGAAACGTTATTTCCTTACAGTAGCACTGTCTGAAACTTAACAAAAGGAATAGAAAGATTCACTACAGGTTTTAGTTGCTTAACCTCTTCACTGCTGCAAATCATTCTGTCTCAAAACATTGCTGTGCAGTGGGAAAAGCAAGAGCTTATCTTTATTTTTGTTATCAGAAGAGGAAACTGAAAATACTGTGAATCTGGACAGCTAAAGGCTGGCCATGAAAGGGTGAATTTGAACTTCACTGTTGGAACAGCTGAAATCTGAGCATTAGTAGATTTGTGGATGCAAATGAGCCACTGTTCATTTCATTAAAATGGAGCTGAGAATTAACTGAGCCTCTGTTGGTGAACTCAGCTGTAAATTTTCATCTCTTTCTCAACTATGACCCAGTTGAGGCTCGGTTGAGCAGTAGCACAAATTTTTCCCCCATACAAATGTAGTAAATACTGAACACATTTAACACATGAACTAATTGAACATCAACTGGTTCATGAAACAGTGAAACGCTGATCTTGAAAGTCTGCTTTGTCATTTTTGTCCTCTAATGCTGTTCTTTTCAGTCAGATTATTTGCCTCTGATGTGCACAAGACGTTGTGAGACATTTGCATGGATTGAATATCTATGCTGAACTCTCCAAAAGTGCCCAGTAATTTCTACATTTCTAGAGGGGATGAAATCAGATGAAGATTTATTTGTGGGCTGGGATCTAGAAGTGAGAGCAAGCTGATGTAAAGTTCTGTGAGCTTAAAGGGCTACTGTCTTTATTGCCTCTACTAGAGCTGGGTAGAAGACATGGGGAAGGACAGGCAGATCTCTGAAAAACCTTCTGAGATGTAACTGTCCCCCCCATTTCTGACCCCATCTTCAGCCCTGTCTCGACACACTCAGATTTCAGACAGTGAGAAATGAATGAGGGGAAAGACAAAACAATCTTGACATTTCTCAAGAAGTACCAAGGGTTTGGAGATGGCAAACAGCACAAATGCTCTCTTAGAGGGCATCTTCTTGTCTCAGTCAGTTCCAGGGTTGTCCTCTGTGATAAACTTCTCCAGCAGCTGAAAAGGGACGTTCTCAGCCTTGCAAGTAGCTCTATAGCAAACTACACAAGAACATGGTCTGTCTAAATTCCATCCATTACATGACAAACCAGCTCCCCCAGACTGTCGATATTTATAGACTAATGGGGTGGACGTATTTATGGAAATATAGAGCAAATGGCAAGAAATGCTGATATTTTCCTTGCCTTTCCACCAAGAGCCATTTGAGTGACGAGAAGCCCCTTCAGCCTGGAACACCAGCACACCCGGTACCTATGGTGCCATGCACCCGGAGCAGCTGATGCATAAACTTTTGGACACTTACAGCACTGGGGGAAGGAGAAAAGCAAATTAAGAGTTTTGAATTTCCCAAGAAAAGCATACAGCCAATTAAAAAAATTAATGTATTGCTCCAACAACATGTTTACTGAACAAATGCATAATTAGTAAATCAGTAGTGTTGCAGCTACAGTCTGAATGGAACATCATTTTGCCAATTAGTTGATGAGGCATAATAATGTCAGATACTTGATGCTACTAGCTTCTTTAATTAATTTTTCGAACCAGGGTACTCATGTATCAAATACATCTGTGGCTTCAGCCTTATGAACTTGGAAATGTGTAAACATAATTTCAGTTCATTTAAAATGTATCGTTATGTAAGATAGTCCCTGTTCTACGTGTTGAAAGGCAGAAGGGAGCTAAGAAAAGCTCTAATCATCCAGCTGACAAAAACCTTCGAGTAGCGGGGGGTAGTTGCAAGCACCAACGTCTTTTCTTCTCCAGTTCCTGTCGTGGCACCCACGAATGTCAGCGGAGGAGGAGGGAGCCGTTCGGAGCTGGTCATCACGTGGGAGGTAATCGTTAGCTCAATTAACCTAAGCTGTCTAGCAGGGAAGAGTCCACGGGTGAAATCACAGCCCTGCTGAAATCCAGAGGCTTTCGGTCACTGGCTTTGGCTGAGCCTGGATTTCATCCTGCATCTGGAGAGGAAACAGCCTGTAAGATATACAGCAAGTTTTCTGTGTTATAGCCAACAATTTATAAAAATAAACAGTTTAAGAGGCATGTTATAAAGATGTTTAGAAGTCTGTATAACCCTCTTATCTCCATTGTACAGGAGGTGCTTAACACACTAATCTGCTTGGCCATTTTCTGCATTAACGTTTTTCACACTTTTGTTTACATGTTTTTCATTCTGGAACACCGTGCTGACAAGACACATCCTATTATGCGTTAAAGGAGATGAGCCCTTTAATTCTCCAGCACTCCGGCGAGAGGAGAGAATATACATTTCCAGAGCAGTTCATACCAGACTGCCAGTTGCAGTGGGTGAGCACAGGTCATTTCGGAGAGGAGAAAGGAAGGGCTGTGGGAAGGAGCCCTCCTTCTCCAGCCACCCAGCAGCCTCCCCACCGACACAGCGATGAGGCCAGGCAGCCCAAGCATGGTTGGGGCTCCAGCCCCTATGGAAATACTCTCCAAAACTCAGCTCCCACCCTCTGGGTTTTTCATTGCTGCTAAAAAATACAGGTGTTGTTCATGTGACTCAACTAGCTACCTCTTCCCTCTGGCTTTGAGGACACCTGGCTGAAGTAGGAGCTACCCCACGCCATCAGCGGCACCTGGCCAGGCAGCCTCGCTATGTTTCTTTAGTGGCTGAGGCTGCCAAGATGAGATCTGCTTAGTTCCTAACTTGGGACAGGGCCTCCAACAACATGCTGCTCCCTTCTAAGTCAGGGAAAATGTTTCTTTGTGAAAAACGAACAAAAAAACAAACAAGACTTGTAGTTCAGCTTAAGCAAGGAATGCAGTTTCCTCTCTCTCTTGACTTTATCCTTTGTCCAAAGAAATTATCAAGTTCACATATACATTTTGAAGGCAAGGAAAAGGAATTAAATTAAACTATAAGTTATGTTATTCATCAGTAACTCACTGAGTGAGTTACCTGTGTTGTCCATAATGGTGCCATTTAAACAGCCTTTTGGGGGAGGAAGGGAAGTGATAGGAAAAAAAAAATGAAGTCAAAAGAGAAAAATTCTCACTAGGTGAATAATATTGCCAATGTTTTTCCCTCTCCATTCTCCAAAGAGTGAAACTTCTCATTTACTGAACTAAGTTTTCCTCCATATGCATCTTTCACCCTTTCGTTTCATTTTTCTCTCTACTGATCTGCTCTTCGGGAGCAGAAGAACATGAAAATTAAAAACAACCTGAGACATCTCAATCAAATTATCCTGTTGGACTCCTCGGCGTGTCCTGAAAAAGAGTCAGAAGAAATACTAATTATGCCAAGCTAATAACACTGGACACGACTCCGCAGCTTTCTGTGATGAACTCGCTAAACATCTTGATTAAATCTGAGGTCACAGAAGCCTCAAAAACAAATTAAATGCTCTAGAAAGTAGCTTGAACTCCTATAAATCCCTGGTGCACCATCATCCCTCACCTTTAACTCTCTCAGGACTGGAAAGGAGATAGAAGGGGGCATCCTGGGGAGTTAGTGATTGCAAAGCTCTTGAAGAAAGACGCATTTGTTACATACAGGCCAGGTTTATTAATAGTATTAGGAGGGATTTGTAACGAAAAGAATAAAATAAGTGCCCTGAAATCATCTGTGATACTTCTAGATGTTTCTTCTCCCACCTCCTCACACCGCTGGTGTTCCCAGGAGTTTCTCTGCAGGATTGGAGATGGGAGGCAGGAGCGATCACAGGAACTGTAGTTCTGCCCCTATGTTCATCTCTCACTTTTTGCACCATTTCCCATGTCTATTTTTCCGTGTGTCTTACTTTGACGCAAACATCTAAAATACAGGAGGGGTTGCTGAGAAACGCTTCCATCCTCCACGTACCACTGATCTTTTATCTTTTCAGAAATGTTCCCTTGCTCTGAGTAGCCAGCGTAGAAATATTTTATCCCACAAAACCAACAACATTCATGCTGGATGTTGTGTTGCTGTAATTGCTTGTTCAGTGTGAGTCATTAATATGTACCTTGACATGAGATTTTGTTAATAGAAACATTAATTTTGCCATGTTGACTGGCAATAACATTTCTGTTCTAAGAAAACTTAAATACGCATTTGTTCACGCACTTGAGACTTTCACTTGTGCTAAAAAAACCAAGGACTGTACTCACACGCAGGCGATTAAACAGCCGATGCACGCTGTATACATGTGTATACATTTGCTCCTTTCCCAACTCTTTTTTCTTTAAAAATAATTAATTTTAAAATTAACATTCCCTTGGGGCGGGGGGACGGAAGCAGCTTCAAACTGCACTGAGCGAAAGGCTTTTAATTTTGAAAACTTAGTGCCTGAAAGAGAAAAACTTTAATGGAGCTGATCAGATCTTTTGTTTCTAAATTGATTGCCTCAATAGATTTATTATTTTGATTTTTATTTCAATATTACATTGACTGATGGAGCAAACATTATTATCTTCTCTAAGGCACAGTCAACTAAATCAATACCACTAAAATATACTCCGAGAATGAAGATTCAATTAAAAGAGTGTATACTTGCGAATGCCTATTGACTGACTGCCTTGTCCCTACAGCCAATTCCAGAAGAACTACAAAATGGGGAAGGTTTTGGCTACACCATCATGTTTCGTCCTCTTGGCTCAACAATGTGGACAAAAGCAGTGGTGGCTTCAGTGGAAGCAAGCAAATACGTTTATAGGAATGAAAGCATCACACCTCTCTCTCCTTTTGAAGTGAAAGTTGGCGTCTACAACAATGAAGGAGAAGGGACCCTGAGCTCCATATCCATTGTTTACTCAGGAGAAGACGGTAACGCCTGTTACTCTTATTAATAATGGTTGTGTACCATCAGTAGGTCCCAGATATGATCAGCCAGATCTCCACGGGGATATTAAGGAACCTGCTCAAAGCTGCTTATTGCAGATTGATGAGACACAAGACAGAAGATGGGAAATTGAAGTAAAGCAAAGCAAGGGGCAGACTTTCAGAACCGCTTTGAGCAGCCAGCATGTTTCAACCTATTTGTCCCCAGAGAGCTCCCTCTGAGTGGGCTGGGAAAATTGGGAGACGTTGAAAAGTGTAGCCCTCAGAGGGTCCAGCTTTTCAGACCACTCAGTGCAGCTGATCTCTTCTGAAAATCGGTCCCAGCTCGTGGGTAATGACCAGTTTTGAAAACAGGCTTTGCTGATGTTCAGCAATAAATGGGCAGTAAAGTTCATGGTTCACACCAGGTTTCCTAAGCCTCTGTCTACTGCTTTCCCTCAGAACCTCTTCCTTTTTTCATGACTCTCCCCCACTTGACGTAAGTCTCTTTTGGTAACACCTATGTTCCACCAACTGTGTTTTCTCCACCACCCAGAGCCACAGATAGCACCAGCGGGAGCTTCAGCACTGAGTATTTCGGCAGCAGAGGTGGAGATCTCCTGGCAGCCCATCGCGTGGAACAGGCACACGGGCAGGGTGCTGGGCTACGAGGTGAGACAGCTGATGCCGGTGTCTGACACCTTACAGATGTCCCTTTCCTGGCCACATCTATATGCTGGTGCCTCCTCCCTTGGTGCCAAGCTAACAGGCGATCAGTCAGTCACCTGTCTCCCACTAGCAACATTTCACCTGAGATAAGCACAAACATTTACAGACCACGACCGCAGCTCTGGCCGAAACTTTCTGTGATGTAAAGTAAAAGCTCAAGATTAATCATTTGTGATGGCTACTATTACAGGACTCATGCCTGATTCCTCCAAACAAAGCTGATCTCCTCTTCGTCAGCTGTAGCGCTGCCTGAGCACGGTGGGGTACTTGATGGGTTGGGGGCATGCACATGACCCATAGCATCGCTTATAGAAGAAACCAAGACAAATGCACATCAGTGCTACCTTAATCTTGTGCTATGACATATTTGAAAGGCTTCTGGCTTCTCACTCCTCTTAGAATCGTAGAACCATTTAGGTGGAAAAAGATCTTTAAGACCTTTTTTGAGTTAAGCAAGTCAAAATGCTTAAAATTCTGTCCTATCATTACGAATGTATCAATGAAGGTAATAGGAGTCATGTACAGTCCACAAACCTCCCTCAATCAATTATCCACTGAAAAATAACCCCAGGTCTAAATAGCTGTCACTGAGTCAAAACTAGAGGCAGGTTACAAAATAATTTAAAAAGCTTTTAAATGACTGAGATAAATGTTTATTTGTATCTTCTAGAGTTTTTTTCAGATGTGTTCAAACCATAAAACCAAACAAGCTTTTAAAATTTCTCACCTCATCAAAGGTTTCCTTTTGGACATCTATAAAATTAAGGATTTCATTTACTTCCTTAATTACTCTTCAGTCTCTAAAATTGTAATTCTTCTCTATAAATATTCATGCTTGGTTTTATTTCCTGCTAGTTTGGAACACACAAAAAATGTTGTATTCCTTGAAATCTTCATTGTCAGCGTGTCTGCTTCCCAGCCAAAGCCGTAATTGATGGAAACCAATGAGCTGCCTGTTCTTTGTTCTCGCTTTACAGGTTTTATATTGGACTGACAATCCCAAGGAAAGCACAGCTGGTAAAGTCAGAGTCAATGGGAATGTGACAGCCAAAAATATCACAGGACTAAAAGCTAACACAGTGTATTTTGCAACGGTTCGAGCTTACAACACTGCGGGGACGGGGCCCTCTAGCACGCTGGTAAATGTCACCACTAAAAAATCACGTGAGTATTCAATTTCATACAACAAATGTTGCAAACTCCCGAGTGTGGGAATGACATTTCAGCTCACCATGACCCACCTCTGCTAAATGTTGCAATATCAAAGCAAACTGGAGCCCAAATTTCTTCATAAAATTAAGCTACACAATCCGTGACTAAGAAACTTCTCTCATCTATTCCCTGACAATATTTTTGTGGTCGCCATCAAGTTTACTCAGACTCGGTATTTAAGACATTAATATAATATTTAGCTTGAGGTCTCTCTCAATGGAAGTCAAAATTCTCCTCAACTTAAATCAGATTATTCCATTTACCCTGTTCTGTTTATATGCTAAAGTAATTCTGTGCACCAAAAAAATCAGATAACTCCAGCATTTGTGTTCCTACGGTGCAGCCACCCTCAGGAAGGATTTCCTGAACACGGTGCGTTTTTGAGAGCTCTGAACTGGGCTCTACAGAGGGTAGCATATGGGATACATTCATGCAAGTGCTATTTCATCATTAATTTCTTAAATTATCTGCAACTGTAGCAGCAAAACCATCTGCTGTTCTGTTTGCAAGAAGCACCTTCATGGAACCAGTGTTTTGCTGGGGCCTTTCTCCGAGGTAACAGGGAAGCACTGAGCACCATCCTGTAGGATTGAATCCATGAAGTAAACGTTCACCAAGAGCAAACTAGTCATAAAGTAAAGCAGGAAATCTTGGTAACCTGCTAGGTACTGGAGTGCCCCAAACGCAGTGCTCTGTAAGTGCTCCACTTTGTTTCCAATTCCCTGGGACTGTCTTTCCCCAGTAAACAACTGATCAGCCCTTTTGCACAAAAAGGGAAATATTTTTCCTGCCTTTCACCAATTTTCCTTGTCTCTGTGGTGTTCTGTGTGATTACTCAAAGTGCAAGACAGGAAGCAACTTGTAAAATGAGTTAATGACAAAAGCTACCATTTAATGTCACTAACATAAAGCACAACCAAGCCAGAGAAGGTATTTCTTAAGGACTCAAACCGGACTCTTCTCTCCTGGAAATAGACTCTTCTCTGGAAATGAGTCTCTCTGTTTGTATGTGCATGTGTATGAAAGACAAGTTAAAGACATGGCAGTCAAGTGACAAGACACAGAAGGAATAAAGTTGCTTCTGTTTCACATTGACTTCATCTGCTGTCAAATTCAGGATCGTGCTAACAGTTCATTTAAAAATTAAAACCAAAATAACCCTTTCAATATTTAAAAACACACATTAAAATTTTAAGCCCCAGTCTCTGAAAGACGCAAGCACTTTCAACGTCAGCAGAGACAATATGTTAAGAGAATATAAACAACGTGCGTCTACAGCAGGAGCTTCAGCTTCAGGGTAATAGCTCTGTCTTCCTCCTCATCGTCCGGGACTCCTATAACATTCTGTGCGTGCCATTATTGCAGAGACTAAGCAAAAATAAAAAGGTCCCTCTGCCAAGTAGGTGTAATTCTGATTGAAATGTACTTATCTAAGATCAATTTAAGGCCTAAGTCAATGTTCTGGTTTAAGTGGAAATAATATCCTCCTTCCACGAACATACTGCTGCGTTAGGAGCTCAGCTCCTCTGCTTCTTTACTTATGGGTCGTGGATTTCAGAAACTTCTTTTTCTTTACAAAGACATACATCGACAGATATAAATATTAGAAATACTTTGTAAGGATAAACCCCAACTCAGCACAGCAACAAAGGTGAGTGGTGCCTAAAACGTGAGAGTAACATCAGAAATAAACTTAAGCATGAAGTTGGGACCTCTGTTATTCCTGACAATGTTGATTACAATAAATTAGTTGAGGAAATGATCTGCTGAGCTGTTTGCAGTGTTTTTACTTGCGGATATTATTATGGATTTGGAGAAGTGGTACCTTATTCTGGTCCCTGGCTGTATAGCAAAATCAGATTATTTTCTTCTGAAAACCATCCTGTGGTGGTTTTTCAGCCCAAAGAGTGTGAATTAGGATGGTTTTAAGTGCTAAAATGCTTTGAATAAGGCAGCGTTCACCCATTTTTTACTTCTTCCGAGACTTTTCGGAGTACACAATCGATAAGGTATATGACATCCTTTGCCTCTTGTGAGTTTTTTGTTATCAAAATCCTTATATAAAATATTTGCTGACACCAATATGGTTTCAAACAACATTAATTTGCGGTTTTATGTATGTGAATATATACAAACGCCTTCAAAAAGAAAATGAATCTTTTTCCAGCACTGACAGTATGGCTTGTGGAAGGGCATCTGCTT
>NW_010427517.1:0-6650 GCF_000710305.1 Buceros rhinoceros silvestris | reverse complement strand
TGGTGGGATGGATTAAACTTCTCCACAGTCACGAAGCAGATAGATATGATACAACAGGCACCATCAATTTATTGTCTCCATGGGAAATGAAAGATATTATCAAGTATAACTGAATCAACAGCACCTTCCAGGTTCCATACATCAATCACCGCTATATAGGAACTGTAGGGAGAAAAGAAGATCCCAGAAGTTAAGCATTTAAGAGTCAGGTCTGGGATACTCACATGTTTCTCCAATTCTTTCCTCCATTTTCATAATTCTGTTCAAGCCCTTATTTCCTCTAACACCCACCAGGCAGGGTCTGGGAGGACACACCATGGAGAAGGAGATAATGTGTGGTGTTAAATCTGAGACAGAGTTCAAAGGCGTAGTTTCAACTCCACATGTTCACATAGGATTCGATTTCAGTCACTTGTAGGTAAATTTTCAAAGTCCTGGCACTTAGGCATAGAAAGCCTTTGAAAAGCTACTCTCAACCTACTGTGCTGCGAATTTATAAAATCCTACAATGTTTCCTGATGGATCACATGGAGGCTTTAATGTGTAGCTCTTTGTAACCTGTCCTCATGGCTGATGAAAATCTTGTCTTTTGTATTTTGCTCTTAGTTTTAGCTTTTTCTGAAGTCTGTGCAGCAAACCATTTGCTAGACCTTTAAACACAGAGCAGGACAACACAGAACTTAAACAGCATCCATCAATTATCATTTGAACTGTCAGAACCTGTCAAGCTTTTCCTAATTTCAAAGATGAACTCTCATCGAAAGTGGTTTTGTGCTATGAATAGATCTGCATTCTGACTAATATGAGCAATGATGGATGGGAAAATATTTTTCCTCTTTTAGGTTTGAATCACCCATGAATCTGCTACTTCCATGTTAGCAGCTCATTCAATTACACCATGCAAATTAATACTCAGTCTTATCTTGTGATTATCACCATCTTGTTTTTTTAAAGCACCAAGTCAACCCCCGGCAAACATTGCCTGGAAGCTGACAAACTCCAAAATCTGCTTGAACTGGGAACACGTAAAAACGATGGAGAATGAATCCGAGGTGCTTGGCTACAAAGTAAGTCCTTTCTTATCATCTCGTTAATCAGACACATTGTTCACGTTACCTGGAAAACAACATCATCTCAGGATTTTTTGGGAGGGCTGGCTGACATTTATACAAACGGGAGGATGGCTGTGTGGGACCAGAGCAGGACCTTTTTATCCCAACACAGCACTTTCTGTCCCCTTTCCCATGTAATCTTACTCATCTCAGATTGGTGCATTCACATCTGTTTGGGGAAGGAGTTTCAGGCAATAAGAAATAGAGAACAGGTCTTAAGCTTTGAGGATGGGTATAAAACACGTTTAAAAGTTCTCACTCTCTGGCAATTCATAAATGTACTTTTGAAAAGAGATGGGACCATACTCATGTAAAGATCAATGTGAATGAGGTAAAAATGCTCCCATAAATCCATTTTTAAAGGAAAGAAAAGTTTGTTTGCAATGGCTCTGACCCCAAACCACTTACGAAAAGACTTCTTTAATCCTGAAGGACCATAAAAATGGAGGTGGAAAGTGCTTTTTCTCCTTTGTGTCTAACATACCTGCTTGTAGGCTACACTTATCACATTTTGATGTGGAAAGAAAGCTTTAAGTACTTGCTGAGTATTCATTGTATGCTCTCTGTTTCTCCTTCTGCTTTGCTCTTCAGTTGCTCTTAGCATAAATATGTCAAAAGATTGTCAAGAGAAGGGAGGCAAACACTGTCATTGACGTGCTAGCAAGGAAGGAAGGCTCCTTGGAGGAAAAAAGCTGTTCGTAGTCTGTAGCAATTCCCCAAGCTGCTGCGCTCCTTGGCCAGTGATTCGTCAGCAAGAAGACCGAAGTGCAAGCATGGACCCATCATGTTTAGTTGTAGAAAAGTCCTTCTTAAGTGGAAACCCAGATGTTACTACCCAAATTCGGGTCCTTTCTTGAAGTCTTTAAAAACATTCCGCTGAGCAATGCCCCAAGGTTTCATTAGCAGTGGTAATTTTACACAGAAGTCAATGAGAATATTTCATTTGACTATAAATGCTCACCACAACCAGGAAAAATAATAAAAAAAAAATCCAAATGACCACTAAAACCTCAGTTGCTGACGTGTCAGGTGAGTTCTGGATATAAAAGGTGTTACAGAGTGAAGAGCACAAGTATATGGACGAAGGATTTCATAACCCTATTTTCAAGGTGAGCCTCAGTTCTAGGAGACAAAGGCTCTCCTGAAACTTGAAGCAAATGCCCTCTGTGATCTCCATCACAAAAGTCCACAGAATGTATTTCTGTATTTTCAATTAAGTAGAATTCTCTGCTAGTGCTCTGAAAAGTTTGGGACATGACAGAAGATGTTCTCAGCCAAAAAAAAAAAAAAAAAAAAAAAAAAAAAAAAAAAAAAAAAAAAAAAAATCCATTAAAAAACCCCCAAATAACTCTTTCTAATCCCTTTTTACGTAGATTTTGTATAGACAAAACAGACACAGCAAAACACATGTACTGGAGACAAACAACACTTCAGCTGAACTTCTGGTACCGTTTGAAGAAGATTATCTCATAGAAATAAGAACCGTCAGTGATGGTGGCGATGGCAGCAGCAGTGAGGAAATTAGGATTCCAAAAATATCAAGTACGTGAGATATTTAAGTTTGTCGCTGAACGTTACCGCGTAATAAGAAATCTGTGTGCCGCTAAGCACAGTAGATCAACAGGCTTTCCAGTACCAGAGGTGGCCTTCCTCCAGCTGCTTCGTAGTGCTGTGTACACGTGGACGAGTCTCTGGTGCCCTTAGATTCATTAGCAGAGAAATGCAACACCTAGGTGTGACCTTATTTTTAGGGTCTCCATCCGTCCTGGCTGTAATGATCAGGGAAGGACAGAGAAATAAACTTTCTTGCTCAAGCAAATCTGCAACTCTCACATGTAACGTGGCTCTTTACCGGCTTGGAGCTGCTGCTGCTGCTGCTGGTGGGACCAAGAACCTCAGCCCTGCTCCATGGCTGGGGTGGGGTTGCCCAGGGTCCAGCCTCCCTTCTCATAAGGATGTCATTATTTATGCAGAATGGAACATGGTTTTGCCACAAACTAGCCAAAAGCCAAAAGCAGATATTCACAGGGCGGGTGGGAAGCAGGTTCAAACCACACTCCGTGGAATTGCTGCTGCAACTTAAAAACTAAGTAAAAAGAAATAGCATTTGTGGATAATGTTTCGTTTTGAAAACAGAACAAAGGCTCCTGGTATGCTGGAATGCATAGAAAAACTCTTCTTTTTACACAAATTTACTTTTGTCAGAAAATTCTGTGCGCTTCTATTTTCACAGGTTTAAGCT
This sequence comes from Buceros rhinoceros silvestris, assembly GCF_000710305.1. NCBI lineage: Eukaryota > Metazoa > Chordata > Aves > Bucerotiformes > Bucerotidae > Buceros > Buceros rhinoceros. The sequence continues at coordinate 3,296 of NW_010427517.1, read as the reverse complement.
CTGGAGCGATAAGATTGGAGCAAAGGGTAAACCACACGTTGACATCTGGGATCCTGCTCCTGAGTTCTGTGCTTACATACCCTTTTCCTTGACGATTAAAGCACTGCTCAGCCCTTGACTTTTTAAAAGAAACCACGGGTAGATTTTATCTTAATACTTCACCATGACCAACATTCCTGGTAGAGACAAAGAGCGGAGACGGGGAGGGAGGAAGAGTGATCTATTATAAAGAAAGCATTAAGTATCAATATTACATTAATTTTTTAAAACTAAGCTTTGAAATTAATGGATACGTGTATATGCATTAATTAAATGGAGTGGTGCCAAACGTAACTTGAGGTTGTCAGGAGAGTGGTCTCAAAGTTTTTATAAGCAGCAGTTCTTAGTGAAACCCCAGTGTAAAGCTGTGTCAAACGGGACAGACCTGTGCCAGGCTGTTACAGCTGAGAGAAGAAGAGACTTGCAACTGCTCGTGATGTGGATATTATTTATCTCATGCTCTTCAATGTAACCTGTAAAAACCCCCCACTTTCACTCCAATAAAAGCTATTTGTTTACTTTTCGCGCTTGTCCGTATTCCAGGAGGTGTTGTACGATCCAATTGCTGAAGTGCACTGTACCATTTTCTTCAGAAAAGGCAGACTTAAATAAAAGGAATCACACGTACCAACCCAAAGCCCACGGAATTCCACAGAAACACTTTCAATGGCATCAGCAAGCCTTGAACCAGACCCGAACAAGACAGAACCTTTGATAACAGCAAGTACATTAGTATTCCTAAATACATTTTAAAGGTCTTTTTCATGCAAAGACTATTCTGATCAACAAAACTAGCAGAAGTGATGAACACCTTTTTTGAAGGGAGATTGATATGTATCTGTCTTCAAGCAGGTTCAGTTGCTCTCACCTGACAGTGTTATTCTTTGCTTAGAATTGTAGATTCATCTTTGGGCTGGGTGTGAAGGTAAATGAGAAGAACAGTTATTTTCATCATCTTGAAATACAAATAAAAGCATCTAATTAAGCCCTTCAATCTACTGAGTTATTAGAAAGACAAATTAAACACCAGAGTGTGCGTGGCTTTCAAGTCAGTAGAGACAGCTCAAGATGTGAAGCTGCACTCCTGTCACCTTTAACATCTGATAAAAGGTATTTTCTTGTCTCTTTTCATTACTGGGGACTTTTTCTTCCTTCCCATTTTACTCCACAGCGTATTTTCTTTTCACTGCTGTCAAGTACACGTTGTGTCATCTTTGTAACCATTATAACTACAAGTGAATCAAATACCCCGCAATATTATACAAAAGAAAAAGGGTCAAATGGGGATGGGGGCGTCCAAGCACACGAATAAGCAAAAGGGCAGCGGTTCATCTGTGCACAATAATCCTGCAAACAGCGTGTTAAACGTGTTTCCTATCCATGGGTATGGGAGGCATATTGGCAGGAAGAGAACCACAAATGTCAATTCCTGTGGGAAGTTACCAAAACCGTGATACTTGAGATTACTCACAGAGCCCATGTGCTGCACTTCCAGGGAGAACTCCACTCACACGGACATACGATGAAATCCTACATGGAAAAGCATGCGTTACAGAATGGTGTCCGGTTTTGATCTAAGGACTCCAGAGGATGAAAAGGATATTGAGTCCCTAGGACAGGCATTTCACTCGGGTCTGCCCTCACCTTTGAACATCCGCATCTGGTGTTGACGCTATCAAAACCAGAAGAGTGGGTGTCTCGTGTTCCCACGGCTGTGCAGCGGCTGTCCCACTAAAGATGTGACTGTAGGAACCTGGGGTGTTCTCTTTACTGTGGATGAACAAATACCACCTAGACCTGGTGATGTTTAATAACCCCCCCCGCTGACTTCCGCAAAACGTGTCACAGAGTTGACCGCTATTTGATGGAGTTCTGACGGAGCTTTTCACATCATCCCTTCCCAGCAAGTCTCCAGCACAACTGCCCTCTGCCATGGCAGCTCGCTTGCCGACCTTCTGTGTCCATTAAGCAATGGGCACATTTGTTTTTTTCAGTTAAACCGAAGCTAAAATTCTTACATTTCAAAACATAAATGCAATCCTGCTAAATTTAAACAAAACGTCTCTTTTTGTTCAAGCGAAGAGACATCTTCTGCAGAGCAGTTATGTGCCGCTCAATAGAAGGCCTGATAGATGCTTAATTACAGGGAGGCTCTAGAAATATAACGGCACTTTTAGAAGCCTGTCCTCTGGGATTTCGACAAAGATGCTAATCACAGGAGTTATTAGGAGGAGGTTTAACACAGCTTTCAAAAGACGAGAACAGTTTAGATAGAAGCGGATATGGTATTAAAAATCTTGATAATACCCTAATGAAGTAAAAACAATTCTCTTTGCAGCAAAACTAAATGGTGAGTCATTTCATCTGATTTGTTTTCGTTTCTGTTCGCATTCCTGAGGTTCTTAGCAAGGTGCTTTTCTTCACTGCAGAAGATACGTTTCCAAATCAGGCTCTTTAGGTCTTCAGCATCTAACCCCATAATGTCTCCATCAGTCCTGTTGGTTGTTCCCATGGGAGTGGCCCTTTCGAAACTAGGGGACAACCTAGGATACCATTGCCATGAGTAAAGCTATTTCCTCGCTGAACTCCCTTAGAGCTGGAGCACAAGTGGATTGTCAAGGGACTATTCTGCCTTGGGAGCAGAACTACTGAGCCAAGGTGGTCAAGTAGGCCAATGGCATCCTGGCTTGTGTCAGCAACAGTGTGGCTATCAGTAACAGGGAAGTGATTGTTCCCCTGTACTGGGTATTGGGGAGGACACACCTCTAATACTGGGTTCAGTTTTGGGACCCTCACTTCAGTAAGGTCATTGAGGTGCTGGAGCTTGTCCAGAGAAGTGCAACGAAGCTGGTGAAGGATTTAGAGAACAAGTCTTACAAGGAGTGGCTGAGGCAACTGGGATTATTTAGTCTGGAGAAAGGGAGGCTCAGGGGTGACCTCATCACTCTCTCAAACTACCCAAAAGGAGGCTGGAGCGAGGTGGTGATCTGTCTCTTCTCCCATGTAAGAAGCGACAGGGCAAGAGGAAATGGACTAAAGTTGTGCCAGGGAAGGTTTAGGCTGGATATTAGGAAGAATTTCTTTACAAAAAGGGTTGAAAGAAGCTGCCCAGGGACATGGTGGAGTCCCCATCCCTGGAAGGGTTTAACAGACATGTCAAAGTGGTGCTGAGGGACATGGGTTAGTGGTGACCTGGCAGTGCTGGGGGAACAGCTGGTCTCGATGATCTTCCAACCAAAATGATGCTGTGATTCTGT
>NW_010427516.1:0-2668 GCF_000710305.1 Buceros rhinoceros silvestris | reverse complement strand
GGCCATCCAGCCAGTTTTGGATCCAGCAAAGTGTCCACCCATCCCAGCGATGGGCAGCCAGTTCCTGCAGGAGAGTGTTGTGGGAAATGGAGTCAAAGGCTTTGCCAAAATCCAGGTAAACAACATCATTAGCTCTTCCCTCATCTACTAAACGGGTTACTTTGTTGTAGAAGGAGATCAGTTGGTTAAACAAGATCTGTCCTTCATAAACCCATGCTGACTGGGCCTGATCACCTGACTATCCTCTACATGCCACATGATGACACTCAGGATGATCTGCTCCATGACTTTCCCCAGCACTGAGGTCACACTGGGTGATGGGACCTTGGTACTGGTCTCCAGCTCCACCATCGGGTTCTAGAGGCCGAGCAGCCCGTGAGCTTGTCTGACCGTTACAGACTGAGTCACAGAAGGCATTGAGCACCTCAGCCTTCTCCTCATGCCCAGTCACTATTGCTCCCATTGCATTGAGCAAGGGATGGAGAGTCTCCTTAATCCTCCATTTGCTGTTAAAGTATTTAGGGTTCTAGGGGCCGAGCAGCCCGTGAGCTTGTCTGACCGTTACAGACTGAGTCACAGAAGGCATTGAGCACCTCAGCCTTCTCCTCATGCCCAGTCACTATTGCTCCCATTGCATTGAGCAAGGGATGGAGAGTCTCCTTAATCCTCCATTTGCTGTTAAAGTATTTATAGACACTTTTTAAATTGTCTTTTATGTCAGCAGCCGGATTTAACTCCAGCTGGGCTTTTGCCTTTCCAATCTTCTCCCTGCATTGTCTCACAGAATCCTTGTAGTTTTCGTGAGTGACCTGCCCCTTCTTCCACAGGCCATGGACTTTCTTTCTCTTCTTGAGCTCCACCAGAGCTCTCTGTTCAGCCAGCCAGGCTTCTGGCCCTCCGGCTCGTCTTGAGGCTCACCGGGACAGCCTGCTCCTGGGCTTTGAGGATTTCCCTCTTGAGGATTGTCCAGGCTTCCTGGACCCCTTTGCCCTCCAGGACCGCCTCCCAAGGGACCCTGCCAAACAGTCTCCTAGAAAGGTTAAAGTCTGCCCACTGGAAGTCCAAGGCAGCAGCTCTGCTGACCCCCCTCCCTACTGCTTCTAGAACTGACAATTCTATAATCTCATGGTCACTCTGTCCAAGACAGCCTCCAACCTTCACATCATCCACAAGCCCTTCTCTGTTGGTAAACAGCAGGTCCAGCAGGGAGTCTTCCCTTGTTCCTTCCCTCACCAGCTGTGTGAGGAAGTTGTGTTCCACTCTAGGAACCTCCTGGACTGTTTCCTCACTGCTGTATTGAATGTCCAGCAGACATCTGGTAGATTGAAGTCACCCACAAGGACAAGTGGCTAATATGATCGTGAGACTTCTCCTAATTGTTTGTAGAATATTTAATCTACATCTTCTTCCTGGTTGGGTCGTCTGTAGTAGACTCCCACTGTGATGTCAGCCCTGTTGACCTCCCCTCTAATTTTAATCCATAAACATTCTACCCTTTCATCACCGTTGTTGATCTCAAGACAATCAAAACCCTCCCTAACATATAGTGCCACTTTCCCTCCTCTCCTGCCTGGCCTGTCCCTCCTGAAGAGCTTGTAGCTATTTAGTACAGTGCTCCAGTTGTATGTATCATCCAACCATGTCTCTGTGATGGCAGCTATATCATAGTTTCCCTTTTGTACAACGGCTTCAAGCTCTTCCTCTTTGTTGCCCATGCTGAGTGCAGTGGTGTAGAAGCACTTCAACTGGGCTAGTGATGGCGTCGCCTCTTCCTTGGAGGGAGAAGGCCTAACTCCTGCCTGACCTTTCCCTGTCACTGCCTCGACTCCTGGCACACCAGTGACCATTGTGGCTGACCAATCACCAAACACAATGCACTCAATCTCTGCTCACTGGAACACTGTCCGATTAGCACTGATGCACAGCTCTTGGGTTAAGTCTCAGCAAGCCAGACTCTATCCCTTTCTCCCCTCAAATCTAGTTTAAAGCCCTTTCAGTGAGCCCTGACAGCTCCTGTTCAAGGATCCTCCTCCTCTTTCACGCGACACCCCCCCCCCCCCGCCCCTCCTGCCTGGCCTGTCCCTCCTGAAGAGCTTGTAGCTCTCCAGTGCAGCGCTCCAGGTGTGCGGATCATCCCATTGTGTCTCCGTGATGCCAGCTAGATCATAGTTCTCCTGCTGCACAATGGCTTCCAGCTCTTCCTGTGTTGCCCATGCTGCGTGCGTTGGTGTAGAAGCACTTCAGCTGGGATAGTGATCGCTTCGCCTTTTCCTTGGGGGAATGTCGTGGTTTGAAAAGGGGGGCTGTTCCCCCCACCGAAAGGGGACGCGACGGACTGGTGTGTTTTGGCTGGGAATCCAGCCAAAGCTCCCACAGAAAACTTTTGATGCTCGTTAACATGCTGATAAGCCGTTAACAGGCTCATTAGTCGGGCTAAGGAAATGATAACACGGAAGCTACACATATGAGCGATAGATGGGGGGCCGCGACGGACTGTTGTGTTTTGGCTGGGAATCCAGCCAAAGCTCCCACAGAAAACTTTTGATGCTCGTTAACATGCTGATAAGCCGTTAACAGGCTCATTAGTCGGGCTAAGGAAATGATAACACGGAAGCTACACATATGAGCGATAGATGGAGGAACGTTTAATGAGACAGATGCCCTTGAA
>NW_010427515.1:13514-24319 GCF_000710305.1 Buceros rhinoceros silvestris | reverse complement strand
ATAGAGTTTTACACTCCTGCTGCTGGCAAAGTTTTTGCATTTTATTCTTCAATGGTGATGAGCATAGACCTTCAGGTTATTGTTTTGTTTCAGTTTAGTCTTACATTTCACTTTGCAGACAGGATCAAGTTTTAGCAAACACTGAAGGGAATAGGTTAAACTCCCTTTCACCGTTCTGTTTTTTTAAACAATATAAACATGTAAATTAAATTCCAGGTTTGTAATTTTTTCCAGTGCTAGATGACACAGCAAAGCTAGGAAAAGCAAACATCCCCTCCTCAGATATGAGGAGTTTGGATCCAAAATTACATCATGAATCTTTTAAGTTAGTCTGATATTCCAAAAGCACTTCAGGACAGCACAGGTCAGCATGATAGCAAATATAACCACCTGTCCTATAGCAGACCTTGCCTTGTGTGCCTGTGGAGTGAGTATGCAGGAATCAATCTGTTTAGAACTAAACCAGAAGCAAACAATCCAAACAATCAGACAACCCACCCACCTCTTCTGTGTTGTGTGTACTCCCCAAGAAAACAAAACCCAGGTTAGTTTTAATCCAGGGGAGTCCACTGACTGCATAGCAACACAGGATAGCTTTCAATTCAGGCTCCTAAATGTACTTGTCTCCAGTGCTGAAGTTTAAAGGTGAGCCCCTTAAACGGTGTCTGAACCTCTATTGCAGTCAAGAGAGACTTAGACAAGAATTCAGTGGATGCCAGCTAATATCTCAGATGCCCTAGGATATCTAAGGTACCTCCACGGAGCTTGCATGTCTGCTGCAAGATCTAAAGGAGAACCATGCCCTTTCAGATTGGTAGCTGGAGGGCAGGTGGGTTAGTCTAAGGACATGTATAACACTAGATATTTATGGTTAGCCAGCTGAATATGAATGTAGACATTTAAAAAGTTTATCTGTCTTAATCTCATGCTGAAGCTCAACCCCAAACTGTCTCAACCTGCAGCAGAAACTCCCTCACAAACATGCCAGCAAGCACCAGGGAGAAGGGCAGTGCATGCTGTAGTTACTGCTCAAAATCAGTGGTAGTGAAAGCTGCCTTTCTTACAGCAGAAATGCTTCTTTCTGAGAGTTAAAAGTGCTAAAGGAACCACAAAATGATTAAAGGCAAGAGAAACTCGTATCGGTCACTGATGGGCAGTAAACCAGAATGTTATTTAGACAATAGCACTCCTTTACTCTTTCAAATCCTTTAGATATCCAAGGTAGCTTAGCTTCAGCTACAGACCCAGCAGTTCTAGATTTACACTAAACATATTGATACAAGGAGACCTCTACTGCCACAATAACATTCAGTACCTTCAAGGAGACTTCACTGAATGGATATCTCCCTATGTACTAGAACACGATTTTTAAAAATTATCAAGCTGTTAGTAAAAGCAACAGCAATAACTTTTCACTTTTAGAATAGAAGAGGCCATTAGTTCTCCTTTAGTCCTGCAAAATCCTCTGAGAAAGAAGACAGCCCAAGATGCATCTCCTTCTCTTGAGCTCAATGCATATTAAATTATTCTGGAACATTTTCTATAATTAATTCAAGTTCTTTTCTCCACAACTTAGAGCCCCTGACTCAAAGTACTTCTGGACTTAGCCTGTGATGAGGGCAGCCCCAAAGGTTTGGCTCTCACAGGGACTATGTTGTCTGGTAGTGACAGCGATCTCCAAGGAACAGGGCAATAAGAAATCTGAGGTGAAATCCCCTCCACTTCTAAAACACTAAAATGACATAAGTTCAAATATGTGCGATTAAAAATGAGAAAAGCATATTGCAAGAATGTAAACTGTTGCTGACTGAGTCTCCACAACCAAGTATGTAGATAACCTGAAATGAGCAAGGATGAGAAATCTAATTCCCAACAAATTCATGAGTTTCACCTCAATTCATTTTTCTTCTGATTTGATCTGATTTCCTCAGCTACTCTTCCATAAAATTCGTGGGCGATAACTTTGATTTGAATACTTGAACTCTAATGAAATCAAGTGTTCACATGTGTTGGTGTATCTTTCTAGCAGGAATTAGAACTGTGGAAAATATGCTACTCTCTCTGGGAAATGATTTGATCTGATTTCCTCAGCTACTCTTCCATAAAATTCGTGGGCGATAACTTTGATTTGAATACTTGAACTGTAATGAAAACAAGTGTTCACATGTCTTCCTGCTTAAGTGGGATTTCTGTGAGCATCTTCCTACTGTGGGGAAAGAGAAAAAACCTATTCATTTCCCTACTGCTGTCTGGACCTTTCCTTGTTGGAGGTTACTGCCTTTCCCTCACATCATTCCTCTGAATAGAGACTAAAAAAGCAAGCTAAAAAATTAATAAAGAATGTTTAGAAAGCACAAACCCCTCCTTCAATATAAAGTTTACTGATTTTTTTTTCCATCATTGCACAAGTTTTACACATATGAACACTGAAGGCTCCAGGCAGCAGCACGTAGCAGAAAAGAAACAGCATAAAGCTTGTGCAGAAATGCTGATCCAAGAGCTGGGAGTAGCCAGCCAGTCTCAGAAGGCATGGGAAGAGCTTTCTGAGAAGAGTTATTGCAGCTTGGAAAGTCATTGACTCGGCTAAAACCAAATCTGGAAGAAAGAACTTGCCTTCAGGGACACCGTGGGTAGGAGAAGAATTGGATATAACTCCCATTTTTTCCCCTGTTCTTCTTGAGCCTTCCATTTTGTCTTTTCTCTGTTTAGTAAATTTTATTAGCTCATATAATAAATACTGCCTTTTGTATTTAAAAGTCCCTTTATTCTTCTTTGGGATGTTCACTATGGAAGGAAAGTTGAAGACATGGGACTGAAAAGCTCATTCATTTAAACTCTCCATAAAATTTTCAGTTAAGAAAGTTCACAATGTAAGTTCTGAACTGGTGAAGAAAACCATCGCTGGTAGTGAAATAACAGGATCAAAACCTTCTTGGCAGTGTTATAATATCTTCAGAATTATAGAACATCAGGTGGAAAGGGTCCTCAAGGATCATCTGGTCCATCTTGGCAAAAGCACAGATGGCCCTGCATCCTGTCCAGCCAGATCATAAAAGTGTCATATAGCAGGTTCTCACCAGGCATAGCAATAAGAATGAAAATCAAGAAGCACTTTTAAAATAATAAGGTATTTTTAAAAGCCATGCAAGTATAATAAAACACGAAAATCAGAAACCATACAATATGAAATATGAAGTTACAGCTTCTCTGGAAATCATCCATGATTCTGTCCAAGAAGAAGGACCCTGTGCTGGTACATTGGCTTTACTTTCTGAGAATTGCCTTCGACTGCCTACAAGCAAATAGGGATATGAAGGTGTAATGAGAACTTTTGAAAGAGATCTCCGAGGGACTTAAAAAAATAAAACAAATAAGCTGCTTCTTTAGTTCTTAGCCAGGCTGAGCACCATTAGGGATGATAGACACTTCTGCTAAAAACTCTGTAATAGTTAAATATTTCACATGGGGAGGGGCAGTCATTTCAGGAAAAGACAATTATCTTTGGATCATACAGACCAAAGTTACAGCTTTTTTTTTTCTTTCTGTAACAGAAGTGTTCTAATGTTACTAGTACAGCTACAATGTATTGAACTTCTACACAGAAGAGTTTCCAAGAAAATTCAGGCAAGGATGCTTGAGCCTGCTTAATGAAACTTGGTAAAGATATTTAAAACTGTCCATTTCAAAGTGGTTGACCTTCAAGCCATTGCATGTGAGTTGGGAAAGCAGAAAGTATCCACAGGTTTGAATATTAGATAACCTTGCTAAAAATGCTCTGCCCGCCCTGCCTGTGAGATGCTCCAGGTAAACAAAGGAAACAAAAGTGTTACGTCCCGCCCTTGCTCACCAAGCCCCTTTATCACTTGAAGAATGCAAGGCTTAGGCGGAGGGTCTTATCACTTGACGCCTCATCGATACAAAGAGGAGAAGACTATTGTCTCTACAGCCACGAGGGAGGATGTGGCCTGAAGGGATCCGAGCCATAAAGATACCAGAGATAATGACCAGCCCTCCCCGAACTGCGCCTGCGTAATAGACTGTTGAATATTACTTTCTCCTCCCAGGGGAGGCATAAGTCCGAGTTAATGAGACATGCGATGCATGACGTTGTGTGACCTGTAACATGAAAGAAGACTGCGCATGTGCAAAGGGGAGGAGACCTAATTTACATCAGGAGCGGGAGATTCTAATACATATGTACTAGGCGGTTGAGCAATCCTTTGAATATGTATGTTTTACTGCTTTAAATAAGAGGCCAAAGCTACGGTGTGGTGTGCAAGCCTCCTTAAGGGTACGCGACCCTCGCTGCACCCAACTCTATAGAGCTGATATCACAATAAACATACCTGCTTCACAATCTATTTTGATTGCGGAGTTTTTCCACGCATCATTTTGACCTCTGCTGGCAGCCAGAGAGGATTATGGCTTATTTCTTAATCAAAATACTAGATTCTTCAAAAGGCACTAGGGAAACTGCAGACTGTCTTTCACCTGCTCGTGGAGCTCTGAGACAGGCACATGGCTGAAACACAGAAACAACATTTGCCACAGAGAGGATTTACAACAGCTTGCAGTTTATGGGAGGGTGATGAAAATCTCATGATAGAGGTAACAGAGCTGCACACTCAAGATATTCTTCAGGTATGGTTTTAATTTCAGTCACTGCTAAATTGTTACTCAGTCTCATTTATTGTCAGCCAAATGTCACTGAATAATCACTAAGATCAGCTTAGCATATCTGTTTGCTCATCTAAATAACATCTGCCTACAGAAGCAGAGAAGCTTCTCGAAAGGAAAGACTGGTAACAGTGAGCTTAACCACAGTCCTGTGCCTAACACTGGTGTGAAGAAACAGAAGAATCAGAGCTGAACTGGTTTAATTTTTCTCATCTAGAAAAACTAAGAGAAAGTAGATGCTTCAGAAAAGTACTAGAAATGTAAAACAAAGACCTAGTTGAAACTTGTCGGAAATTTTCAGTATATCATTACTGCTGGTTATATGAGAAAAAATTTCCCCGAACAAAGTCTTTGCAAGCAATTTCAAGCCTTGTATTTCTTCAGAAAAAGAAATTGTGTCCAATACCTCATTAGAAGCAGGACAGTATTTCTTCCAGATTGTTTTTTTACTAGCACACTCTCTAGGTGACTAAACCCTGGCTTTCTCCACATAATATTAAATTATCCATGAAACTAAAATCCAAAGATCAGGTAGTCAAGGTAGTCATCCTGAAAGTCTTTCCACTTGTGTTTTGCTGTATCTAGAGAAATCCATTGAACCTGGAAAGTTTTAAGTTCCCAAGATGAAGGAACAACTCTAGTTTATTTAAAAAAGAAAAAAGCTTGAAAGGATGAGCCTTAATACTATGGATGAGTGTGAAGGCTCTGTGTCTCTCTGACAAGAGATTACAGAACTGAATCATGTTTTTTAGGTCAATGCTCAGTTTATTATCTTGGAGCCCTTTATTTTCATGTCTAGCAGTGGACTTAGTTCATTATTTCTCATGTTAGTTTGGTGGCACTGGTTACCCAGTGATTAAGTTAAACTTGGCATCAAAGGGACTGCTTTTAAAATAAATCACGTACTTCTCGCATATGTGAAGCCAGGATAGGTTTTAAGGAAAACAATGACAAACCCTTGAGCACTACCTATCAGCCAAACAGATGACTCTTAAAGGCCTTTGTTCCTCAGACATTTTCAATGTGCAGTACTTTACAAAGTGTGATTTGTATTGTGGAAAATAATGGGACCTTTTGCGTGCAGAAGTGTTTGAAAGATCTGCTACTATATATCTGTTCTTAGTGAAATAGGCTGAAAATCCCCATTCCTTCTTTGAATCCTTGACAGTTTTGAATTATTTTCTCTTTATAGGTAGCATTTTGAATGTCAGCTCAGTTCTCTGCTAACTCAATTGTTTTGGTTCGTTGTCTCTGCTTAACTGAAAACTGCAATTTTGTTTAATCTGCAGCTTTTAAAATATGTTTCCCATAATTACCTGCCGTATGGTATTCCTCCCTGCAGTATTATCTGCTCCGTAATTCGCAATGGATTTCTAGTTGCTTTAGAGTGATCTGCAATACGAATCCATTAAAATATTTTGGATGAATCTTCATGAATATTTGATTTGATAGCAAGGCTGTAGTTTTTTACAAGAAAATATATCTGGCCTCCGTCAATTCCATAGTCATTCATTATTATATTATTTTAATTCTATCCCTTATTGAATAATTTTTGCCTGCAGCAGCTCCATGTCTTTCTTCAGGGACACTTTTGGAAAAACAAATACATTTAAGTATCTCAAAAAGGAAAACGCATCAAAATATTCCAGCTTTCTAACTTACAGAAATTCACTCAAAGACACTAAGATAAAGTGGTTCAACTCCCAGTTAGGAATGAAATGGAGGTGTCTTAGAGAATTAACAAAATTCCTGAGAGAAAGGTGTTCATCCTGGCTAAATCCAGCTACTTCCCACCATCACCTGCCCATTTCTGGAGGAGCCTAATTTCAATGTATGCTCCATTATTTAGCATGAGAGCTCTTAGATACTCTAACCCTGATTCTGGAATGGGAACGTTTCCTTCCCACCTGAGACTTCGCTGCCTGGTAGCTCGTTCAGATAGATGGGCAGCATTTAAGTCCTGACAGCAGCCTGGAAGGTTAGTTGTGCTCAAATCTAGCAGCGAACTTCTCCTGACCTAGTGTTGCTCTTTTCCCTTTCCTCACACATCTTTATAAGGATGTTTGAGGGGATCATGGAAAAGGGACTGTTTTGGGCGCTGGTCTCTCTTCATTTGAGAAATAATACAGCAAAAATCACAAGCCCATGGGCAATGGGAAGCCATCTCCTTGCCTAGTGGGGAGAAAAATCTCCTGCCTCCTGCCACCGGGGTTCTGCATTTTCCAAGAAGAGGACTGCTGCTGGGTGGAAACAAAACCAAGGCTGAAAGCAAGATTGTTTCCTGTAGGCAAGTGCCATAACCGTGAAGCCAGAGCCAGGCTTTTACTTCACTGTTTTCCTCTGGCTTTTGCCCCCAGCAGCATAAGGCTCAGCTTTAACAGAGGGGCAGAGGATGCGCTGATTTTTAGACCGTGGAATGCTGTTAATTCAGGAATTCTGAAGGCTCAATCCTCTTTAGACTGGGAGAGCACAGACCCATCACCTAAGTCATCCTGCTTTCTGAGTAGTTTCATTAATCATTAGGCTATTACAGTAAATATAAACACCAATAATATCCCACAGCTCCATTAAAGTTAACAGCCTCCAAAGAGCAGGAGTATACGGCAACGTGAGTGACAGATAGCTAACATCAACAATCTGAATCATCCTTTAAAGTTGCCTAAATTCCTCAGGAAGTCAGAGGAAATTACTTAAATTAAGCATAAAGGGTTCAACAAGCGTGGAATTTACATAACTTTTTTAATGGCATGGATTCAGAACCTGGGGGAAGCAAGTTCCCATCCGGCCATGGAAGAAACCAATTGGCTAAGAAAGAACAGAAATGCCTGTTTTGCAGTATGCATCATGATCAAGCTATTCTGTGATCATGAGAAGTGAAGACAAGTGACTTAACCCAGTGAAAAGATAGTTACATTCTGCCGGGAAGATACTTTTTTACATTATTTCATGTATAAGATTCTCCTGGAAAAAAAAAAAAAGACACAGTGAAGAATCCTTTCTGGATATCTACTGTTCTTCATGCATGTGTTTATCTTCATTTTCCTCATTCTCTTACCTTTCTTTCCATTAAGACTGAGAAGATGGACCTCTCATGACTGTTGTGGTTTAGCTAAACTCTGCGGCTAGTTGCGGATCTAGAAGCTCTCCGGTTTTTGTCCTGCAGATGGTGGGTATCACTCTGATTAACATACCATCAATCTCACAGATACACAGCTGAATAGGATGTGAAAAGCTCAGGCAACTGTTTGGACAACACAAGCTATAAATGGATTTCATTAGTACTGCACTAATAACTCAGTGCATTAGCAGAAAGAAAAGCATACAGGAAACTCAGGATGGAAGCTGTTATCAGGGTACTTGTTTATTTTCATTCTGGGGTGACAGAGCACAAGAGTCAATGCCTCAATTATTGAAGCTGGTGTGCAAGAGTAATACAGCAAATAACTGATACATTCAGACCTTTTTTCCTATTAATTATGACATTACACAAATCTTTTTTAATTCTGCAAAGCTAAGCAACTTCCATTTACTCAGTTTAGGATCAGTGAACAAAATGGATCCTGATTCATGCATTATTTGCCAAATTCAATATTTATATTGAAGTTATAATGCCATAAAATATGGGTTTAGTGATGAGTGTCAAGACAAATAAAAGACTTTCCTACAAGATACATTTATCCTAAAAGACAGGAAGCAGAAAGGAAAGATGAATAGAAATTATTTTACAAGAAGGATTTTTCAAACATCCACAGGGCTAACTGTTGCCTGCTGTCACTCTGAATAGCCCGTTTAACAGAAAAATTACAGGAAAATGCAGAGAAATTGACTTACTGGTGGATTCCTCTTGTGCTTTTTTCCCCCTTTTCCTCTTTTTTAAAGCTCTTTGCTTATGCAAGGCTAATGGGAAAAGCAGCACAGTGGTGGCTGAATTGTCACTGGGACAATGCTAGCAAAAGGAAAAGATGTTCTTTACAGCGTGGCAAGAGATACAAGAAGTTTATTTGGGCTCTGGGCGAGAAACAAGCACTTGAAGAGAGGTCCATCACAGACCTCAAAATCTGCTCAGGAAGCCTTCTGAACTGAAAATGGTCAGAGACTAAGGGTACTGGGAGAAGGGTACTGCAAATGCCTGTTCTGTTCTCACTCTTCCCTAGGTAGCTGCTCACACCCACCACTGGAAACAGAATACTGGCTTAGAAGAAGCAACTGAGCTCTTCTTAATGGATTGAGATTCAAAAAACCTTAAACTTTCTGCCTCATAATTATGCAGAAGACTAGAAGAAATTTCTGGGTGTCGCGAAGAAACATTTGAAGTCAGTTCATTTAGATAAAGATGTCAGTTAAACAAATTTTAGCTCTGAAAAGCTTACTAGGGAAGACTTCCTCATCTCTGACTTTACTATTAAAACATATGCCTACAGATCTGTAAGTCAGATCTCTCCTAACATATTTTCCCCTAGAAAGTTTCACGTGTTCCTTCTGCTTTCTTCACAGAGATCTTAGAAGCTCAGTTAAGATCTTACATGCAAAACAGTTAAGCAGTGTACAGTTGTGTGAGCATTAACAACTAAAACTACAGCATTCATTTTGTATACAACCTTGTCTATAGTGTGTGAATAGTTCCAAAATGTAATGCTGTGCAAATGAATATGAATAGTCAGCTGTTACATCACACCCAGGGAACTACTATTTAGTATGTACATAATATTTTCATACTCAAATAGTTTCATGAGCAGCCACTCATTCATCTCTGAAAAATGCCCCAAAGCCAAGCAGGTATATATTACATGAAAGACAGAAAGGGTAGGGAAGTTAAGTAACTCACCCAAAGGCAATCAGTTAGAGAAAGTCAGTATCAGAGACGTAATTATAAGACGAGCACACCTAATTTTATCTGGACTGCGTTTAGAGGAGGAGCCTGAGGCCATGCAGGTCTGAATACTTTTGTCAGCATTGTACACGTGAGGTTGTGGTGACGTTTGGAAAAGAAAAAAAATTTGGGAAAGAAATTTTGTATCATATTAACCCTTAGTGCAGCATGCTCGATCCAAAGACCTCTGTAACTCATTCCAGCAATGTTTCCACCATTCCTTGCAGTGTCATGAAAGGTCACAGAATTATTCTGAGATCCCTGAGCACCTCTGCCCTGTAAGTGAGGGGGACTTGTTGACAAAATAAAAACTCCTCCTGTCAGCAGTATGGATTAATGAGATCAGTTAATGATGGAGGGCAAGCTGGGCTGGACCTGATAATTTCCTAATCTGAAAGCACAGAGTGCATGTGGAAGCTACATCTCGCTGTCATGATTTGACCATAAGAGTCCATTTCCCCAACCCTGCTCCTTTTATCCCTGTCAATTCCATTATGTGGAAGCTCTCTCGAAAGTTCAGTCTTTCTTTGAAGCTTACTCTTTCCTGTCTTCCCCACAGAATAAACATCCTTTGTTCATGCCCATATGAAAAGTAGTTTTGAGTGTTGCCTGCTGACTGTTCTTCCATGACGAGGGAATTCATCTCATTCTCTTAACACCATCATCATCTCTTATATCTAGTCTGCATTAGCTTCATCGCACAAGATTTTCACAGGAGTCTTACGTTCTCCACAGCCATTCTGCACAGCAACACAGTTCTATCTCATCTCTCACAAACTTTATTAACCATTTTTTACACTTTTTCTGTGCCTTTTCTCTCCAATTACATCTGTGCAGTTCACATTGCTCTCTCCCTTCTACACTCGCTCTTCTACAGAGCAGCTAAAAGTATGTCTTGCTTTCTCTGTCTCTCATTCCTTTCACCCAAGCCCTCTGCACTCCAGCAAAACTCCCTGCTCACAAAAAGTTAAATACACCAAGGATATTAGCATAATTAAGCAACTCAGATGACTGCAAACAGGTGAATGTTAGGGGTTTTGAAAAAAAACTACTCTCTTCTCTTGCACCTTATCCTCAGCCCACCCCCCTCCAATTGACACATGATCAATTCCTTGATGGTTTATATCCTTGCTTTTTACACCTATCGAGCAATGTAAACTAGACTGTAGATGTTATAGGGCAGAGCGCTTGCCTTAACTCTCATTTTTCTAGCACAGTGATTGACTACACAAATAAAAATTGCACAGTTCTTCATAAC
>NW_010427515.1:0-13415 GCF_000710305.1 Buceros rhinoceros silvestris | reverse complement strand
CGCTCTTCCTTCCAATTTAGCACTCAAAGGTGGTGAGGCCTAGAGCACTCAGTGAACAGAGTGAAGGGAGTATCTCTGTGCCTTAGTGGACAAACATCCAGACATCTCGTTTCTGTAGACAAGAAAGGCAAAAAGTGCCAAGCTGTGCCAGTTTAATCACATAAAAACATGAGCTTTCAGTTGTTGTTTCTTCTGTTTTTCTGTCCTTGTGGCCAGCACACTACTACATCATGTAGCCAGTGTATGGCCAACAGTGAGCAAATATACAGTCAGACTCTTTAAACATTAGTAAGTCCATTTAAATTGATTCATACCAGGGTCTTTGTGGAAAAAATGATAAGAAGCAAGCTTAAAGGATTGAATTTACTAGCCTTGAGAAGCCTTCCTTGGTTTTGTTTGGTCTTCCTTTATTGTGTTTCTTTCCTTTCTTAGTTAATGAAGAATAATGTGGCCTGGAAAGCTGAGCCTATCTCTGCTTTCAACTAAGAAACCTTGTCAGTAGAATTTGTCAATGAGTGAAAAAAGTGAGCCCACAGAGACCCACTGGTGGGATCCTTTTCTGAGATGAATCTTTTCTGTTTGCAGATAGTTCCAATATTTGATGAAATTCACTACTGAGAGTTAGTCTGAATGGTTGTAAAACACTTTGCAGCCCTGCAGAACTACACAGGAGATAGTATCTCCCGTACTGTAATTGAACATATCACTCTCAACTTCAAAGGAACTAAGATGTTTTGCATCGGGTGAAGATCCAATCCCTTAGGAGTTCCCTTTTTGCCATTGTTCAGTTGCTGTCATGTGTCTGGCTTCAGCTGATTAAATCTAAAATGTTCCCAGTCCCAGCAGCTTCTCACTGTCTTCTCTGAAAGTTAACCCCCCTTTTCTCCATGCTCCCCCTCTGATATGTGTACATAATTGTTCCCTAACCCAGTTCAATCAAAATGAAACAGGTTAGGAAAAAAAACCAACCACCAACCTCTACTATTTAAAATGTGTGAGCTAACCTGGATCATTTTGACTGAACTGGGTCAGGGAGTCATTATTTGTGCAGTTATACCAGCTGAGTGAAAAGGAAGGGGGACAATCTCTTTGCTTGGCTTAGTAAGAGTCAAAACAAGCCATGAGTCTGCAGCTTTGTGTGAATGATATTCATAGACCGGCTTTGGATGGTAGAAATTGGCACGTGATCTGAGGGATGTCTCACTGTGCACAGCCACCTTCCTTTTCATGAGATTTCTACATATCCGAAATGCCCTAAATCCTCCAAAACCCATAATGGAGGAGGGAAGTGGGCATTTTAGATCTCCCCATGTGCCTGTGCCTTGGGAAGCTCTACCACACACACTGCACACCAGCCAAACCCTGTAATGGAAATGGTTTAGAACAGTGCTAGGGGAGATACGGTGCAAAAGCTAACATGCGTGTCCTTTGAAATCAGCCCGATGTTTTTATTCTGGCAGATAGAGGCAGCCTCATTTTACATACTCGGAAGAGGAGAAAGGATTTGCTATCATCACCAGCATGCAAATGTTACTGTGTCCTGTCTAACAGATTTAAATATTCTTCGAGAGAGGGCAGTTAGTGTAGACGGGGTTTAACAGAAAGCACAGTCTTTGTCAACAGCTCATTTTATGTACTCTGCCTGACCTTTTGTTGAGCAGAAGTGAAATCCATGGCAGACCCTGCATGGCCTTGGATGTGTACCTTTTGGACACACAGAAACCTAGGCCTTTCCAGAGCTGAGGCTAATATTATTATCCCGAGGCTTATTTCCTTCTTGGAAAAAAAAAAAAAAACAGAACACCAAACCTCTAAAGATTTTGATTGGTTTGTCTGTTACATAGACACTTTCTTCACTACAGCTTCTCTTCCTTAGTTCTCTGTTATCCATGCACTGGCAAGAGTACGGGAAACATTATCCGAAATAAATCAACATTCTGGGAACCAACTGGGTAACAACAAAATGGGAGCCCAGAATTAGGCTTTGTCTAATTCACCCCACTGCGTGCTTCTTATCAGATCTAGGGCAGGAAACCATCTTGTCTTGCAGGCAGCATCACCTGGACTCAGCACTACCATGCTCTTTGAAAAAGGTCCCTGTGTTCCCAGTTCAGTGGCTTCCTGGCCATAGAACATTAGTTTAGTCATTTAACTTGTCTGTATCTCTCTTGTAGAACAGTCTGAAGCATATCATTAAACCATAGATTAGTTTGGGTTGGAAGGGACCTTCAAAGGTCATCTAGTCCAACTCCCCTGCAGTGAGCGGGATCGTCTTCAAGTAGATTGTGTTGCTCAAAGCCCTGTCTAAGCTGACCTTGATTGTCTCCAGGGATGGGGCATTTCCTGCCTCTCTGGGCAACCTGTTCCAGTATTTCACCACCCTCGTTGTAAAAAATTTCTCTCTTCTAGCTACCTTACCTCTAGCTCTCTTCTACCCACTTTTAGCCTAAAACTATTTCCCCTTCTCCTATCACAACAAGCCCTGCTAAAAAGTTTGTCCCTATCTTTCTTAGAAGCCCCCTTTAAATATTGGAAGGTCGCAATAAGGTCTCCTTGGAGCCTTCTCTTCTCCAGGCTGAAAAATCCCAACTCCCTCAGTCTGTCTTTGAAGAAAGCTGTTCCATCTCTCTGATCATTTTTGTGGCCCAACTCTGGACCAGCTCCAACAGGCTCATGTCCTTCTTCGTGCTGAGAACTCCAGAGCTAGACACAGTACTCCAGGTGGAGTCTCACCAGAGTGGAGTAGAGGGGCAGAATCACCTCCCTTGACCTGCTGGTGACACTTCTTTTGATGTGGGATGCGAGCAGGTATTGGCAGCTCATGCCCAGCTTTTCATCCACCAATACCCTCAAGCCCTTCTCTGCAGGGTTGTTATCAATCCCTTCATCCTCCAGCCTGTATTGATACAAGGTGTTGCTCTTGCCCAGGTGCAGGACCTTGCACTTGGCCTTGTTGAACCTCAGGAGGTGCACATGGGCCCACTTCTCATGGTCTCAGATGAATGAAGAGGCTGAACTAGAGGCAACTTTAAGCATTTAGTACAGGTGGCCAGAAAATATTAATAAATATTAAGGGCCACTGCCAGTTAGTGCTATTTGAAAATCCTGCCTGAGAGCTTTGTTTCACAATCCCTCTCAAATTCAGCACCTCTTCAGACATGAGGGTTGACCCCAGCTAACGGCAGTTTAGATGGGTACGCTTTGGAGTGTGAGGAGCAGACACGCTGTGTGCAGCACAGAGCCTGCAGTGGGTTGTTAATCTTCCCGCAGGAAAAGGGTGGACAGCTGGAGGCAGTAACCTCTTTTGCCATTGCAGTTAAATCCATCAGAGACTGTGACTCAGAGCCCTTATTATTTTCCACATGAGTGTTCCCCATTTATGCTCTGATGAAACGACACATTCAACAGAAACAAAATAAAGTGCTAAAACCATTAAACTCCTTAATAACAGGAGACACTGCAAGTTCTTGTCATTAATCTGCCATAATTAGGAGCTGCTGTTACAGTCTTTCAAAATACAGAATATTAAAATGTTATTACTGGAAATGTTATCATGGAATGATATGGGGGAGATGCAGAATCTCACCTACGTCCTGTCTTGCACTCCTGCCTTGGTTGTGAATTAATGTAGGAATAACACAAACATAAACTTAAACCAACAGAGTTTGAAATTAATTTCCAGAATTCTGGTGGTTTTTTTTTCCTGAAAGAAATTTTTCAAAATACAGAGGGTGTGAGGAGAATATCATCTGTTTAATGGAAACAAACAAACAAAATGTCTGGGTTTGACTCCAAAGCGAAATTAAGTGAAATTTCAAAGTTAATCACAACGCAAAACTTCGGAATTTCAGTTTGTGCTTAAAATAGTGGAAGAAAAGTGATAAGAAAATGTCACATATTTACACGGAAAGAGGAAATTGTTTTCAGGTTGCCTGACTTTAGGCCACATAAGCTGGACACCCTTGGCCATCTCTATCACCGCATAAAATTTTTGTTGAATTTATACTGACTGAGGCAGGACTGCATGTATACGCATGTCTGCGTGTATACATGCATTTTACATATGTATTAAATACTTACATATGCATGGGAATTTAAACAGGTAAGAAAAGTAATATAATAAAGGCAAGAAGTACTAACTCTGAAATATAAATATTTATATAGTGTCTGCAAGAATGACAACAAAAGATAAGATCTCTCCTTTGCACAGCAGAGACTTAGATTTAACAAACGCAAAGCCAATCCTCATTTGCTCTGAGATAAAAAAATAAAAAGATTTTTTAAAAGTCCAGTCTGACGAGAATGTCAACCTCCCTCCTCAATATTTTTCATGATTTCCAGAATAAAACAACCACACTTATAAATAAAACTAAAAGTTTCATCATTCATGTAAGGCGTGGAACTGAAAAGTCCTGAAAGCCGATTTTCCCTTATTTTCCCTCACCAACGTAAATCATGCTGCTGGCTCCTTTTGGAGCCAGGATATTCAAACTCCCTGACATACCCACAAGAAACAGAGAAACAAGGAAGAGGTAGGGAGGGCACTGAGGCTTGCTCACATCCCACTAAGTCTGCCTGTGGGTTCCCAAGTGGAAGACCTTTTTGAGCAATCTTTTATTGCTGGGTAAAAGCAAAAGTGGTGAGAGCCTGCTGGGCTGAGAGCTCTGATTTTAGTTTTGTGACATGGAAATATTGCTGACTATGCAAAAGGATGAAAAAATCTCTGTTGACCCTATGCACAACCTGTTTTTCAGATGTGTCACAAGAAACGGGATTAGTAAATAGTGTGAGGAGAGGAAACGGAGTGAACACAACCTCATGGTTATTCTAAATTGTGCACATCTTGATGTTTCCCTTCAAGACAACTTTTTAATGGCAAATTCAATTTTCTTCTTGCAGACAGAGTGGAAGTAGCATTAGGCATATATTATCTTCTATTTTATTGTAAGATCTCTTTCATTCCACAAGAAAATAAAACCACTCACAACTAATTATCCTGTAAAATCCCATTCAAAATCACCTCACAGAATGTGGCAGTCACAGTGAAACTCTGGGAGGTTGTTATTTATCATTTTAATTTATGAAAGCCTTTGGTATTCTTGGCACTGTACAAAACAGAAAAAGCCAGAAACAGTCTCTCCCCTATGGAGCCTACAATCTATAACTTACACTATGCAATTTAAGACCAGCCCGAGCCTAGAGCAGTGGAGAACTGCATCATTTTCTGGGCTGGGAATTTGCCAGCTGCTGTGCTCCTTGCAAAGACGGAGCTTGCACATCTGACATGCTAAGACAGCTTTGCCCTTTCCTTTGGGTCAGTACCTCCCCCAGGGATGCAGTAAAAAATGTCAGATACAACGGGCCTTTGAGAGAGGAGCAAAGCCACCTTGAGGCACAGGCTGTGCAGGCAGTTGTCTAGAGCAGCAGACTGCTAGGCTTGCAAAATGGACAAGATTTTGTCTACTGTTTGCAGGGCAGTCTGGATTTGCTGCTGCTGGTGCTGTTGCTGAGCGGGGGAGCAAGGTGGATAAACCAATAATTGCTGCCACATGGGAGCAACTCCAGTGCAACACCTTTTTCCAAATCTCCCATTCCTGCAGCAGGGGTGGCCTGTCCCTGGCCTCCCACCCTTTGAACAACAAAACTCAGATTTTGCTAAGCTGGGTCTGCAAAGGAGACTGCTCTGTGTACCTGCATAATTTATGCAGTGCTGTGTCGACGGCCCCACGCTAGGGCTAGATAAATGAATATATATTTAATATAATTAAATAGCAGTGCACTGTCTTGCAGCTTGGTTGCCAGAAGCATAAATTAATAGTTTTCCATGGGGCAAGTTTGGATGATGCATCGTTCTGACATGGCTATTACCCTAGCAGTTTTTGAGCCATTTCATTTGCAGACAGTTTGGATGCGCTACATGCTGCTACAAGTGCCTGATGGGGATTTATCCTGTGTGATCTCCCTGCCCTCATAGCCTCAGTAGCCAAGTAACAACCCACCCCAGGCAGGTCCTAAGTTTGCTAGAGCAGCTCAGACACTGAATACACTGAGTAAGCAGATGGTGTACCCAGCTTGGAGTGGGTTAGATGTCATTATATGATTAAAAACTGTGTAATGAACATAATTCTTGTAACAGGCTACTCCTGGTAGGCATTTATAAAACTTTATCTAAGGGGAAGAGATAATGCATGTGGGTGGTCATTAGGCAGGACTTCAACCACAGGTGGCCTTGGAGAATGTGGGAAGACAAGATTGGGAGACCGTGTGGCACTTAGAAATGGCATCAGACAGTGGAAGTGGAGGCAAGGAGAAAGGATTTGCACACCACGTGAGGAGCTGGCTGAGCATTCAGAACAGATTTGAATGTGAGTAGAAAGGCACATGTAAGTTAGTGTAGGCATTTAGATCTTTCAGAGGGAGGGAGGAGACCTGCCTCACCTGCCTCTGATGGGGATGCTGCAGGTTGCTGCAGACAACTTGTGCACTCCTCTATTCCACCAGAGATCATTCAGTGAGAGACTCCTTGGGTTTGTTTACTGGGAAGACAAACAGCAGAAAAGAAGCTAAATTAATTTTATGAATATTACTTTTCCCTAAAAGGTAGAATGTTACGTCATTTCTAATAGATTTTTAGTAATAATTTCATGGAGGGAGAAGAAATAGACTTGTTCTGCATATTTAGAACAATTATGTTTATTTCTATTCTTTCAATTGGAGATAGAAAGGACTAAAGACATGAAAACAGGGTTCTTCCACACTCTGCCCATCCCTACTGGCATAGCTCATGTTCCCAGTCATACAACGGGGAAGTTCAGCAACAGCATGTGTGTGCTCACTGACTCTTCTGCTCAACTGTCTGGAGCAAGACATCAGCCTTATGCCTGGCTTTCCGTCTGCTGTGGCACAGGGGAAAATGTCAAGAAGGAAGGAGAAGTGACCAGTTAATCAATTTGAAGGGAAGTTATCATCCGTTACTAGTGTTTTAACTGTGGTGTACTGACTGCATGGGTAACAGGCTAGTTCTTCCCTATAGCAAGAGAGTGTGTGGGAGAACATAAATTTCTGTCATACCCTTCCAGTCCCACACACACAGCTATACATCCCATGTTGTTCATCAGTTATTGAGCTCTTGTTTTCCACAGAACCCTGAATTTATCTTTATCAAACTCAGAAAAACCCACTGTTACTTCAGGAGCTGTGTAAGGGGAAACTGGATATACAGTCATGGTTTGCACCACACGTATGTATATGCATTGGTATGTTTTTTGGTTGTCTTGCCGTATCTTCCTAAAATTTTACTTTCTTTATAGGAAGTCATAGTCAATACAAACAATAAAGTCCCACGTTCCACTCCCTGTGAGGACATGACAATTACTAAACATAAAAAGGCCCCTATGGCAGAGAGATGTTTTGTCTCAGTTCCTAGATTCTCCAAATGTGAACAATGACACACAGTACCTAAGCAGAGGCTTCCAGGAGTGCTGCTTTTTCTGAAAGTTGGGGCTCATGTAGTTGTCCCTAAAACTAACACAGCCTGAACCTCTAAGAACTTAAAAAACATTCTTGGTCTTTCTTTTCTCTCCTTCCAGAACATCTTGCCTAGATGTCCTCTCTTACAGGTGTCTTTCAGGATCCCCCCTGCAATAAGCACACCTAAAATAGAAAATATTCAAACAAATGCATAGTTAGTATCACTGAAAATGCCTGGGGCTGCCCTATATAGAATATCCCATTGGTCAGGCACTCATCCACAGATCTTCTCTATTCCCCTTGCCTTGAGAGCATTCAAACTTACAGAGCCCAGCTCCCACGAAAACAGTCATCAGACTATTATCACCTTCCGTATTTCTAAGTTGAAGCTGGAGTCACAATGAAGAAAAAAATATAAATTTTAGGATGACAGAGGAAGGGAAGTCAGATTTTGTAGCAATGTGATTCACATAATGAAATTATATAAATCAGAGTACAAACAAGATTATTTAAGGAATTTTGATGTTGAAAATTCATTAGTATATGTAAAAATCATGCTTCCGTTAATTGTGTAACTGTCTCAGAGATGCTGCTTTAGAGCAGCAGAGATGCTCATTACTTTCATGAATTTTTCTCTCTTTCATGATATACATGCTACCAAAATTCACTACTGGAATTATTATTAAATCATATGCTGATGAATGAGCACAAAACTATTAATGGCATGTAATTTGCAGTGCACATGTCCACTAGAGTATCTAGCAATCCATGCTAATCTTATAGCATGCCCTTTGTGCTTTGATTTTCTCTGTTAGATGATTGAAAAATATTCATTAAGAGATTTCTCTAATGACCTGTGTTCAAGCATAAAATAGGCCACTCCTTTTATAATTTAAGTCTGTTTTTCGGAATAAAAATATCTCCAATTCCCTAGAGGAACTGACTTCAAATAGGAATTTTGTCTTAACACAGATTTCAGGATCTTTGAACGGTCTTTGAAGCTTATAATTGGGTCCAAGCTGAAATGTGATGTCATTTATTCAAATACTGGAGTTCACACTGCTTATGGTTGCTGGAAAAGATAGACTTTATTTTTGAGATATATCCCCAAAATTCTTTGGAAATACACTTAGGCAGAGAGTTGGGAGAATATTCACATTACGAAATCAGTACAGCACCTCCTGAGCCTCTGGTCAGTTAATCCTGGATCCCATTCACACAATTACATCAGCCTTACTCTCTTTGTTTTCCATTAAGTTATTAAAGAGAGGGCTTTTTGTGCTTTTATTTATTCTGTTTTCATTTGCAAGGCACCAAGAATGCTTAAGCAGAGCAATAGGCAGTTTTTTTAAGAATATGCATAAAGGCCAAATCTTATGTACGAATAACAAAATAGGCTTTTCTCATCTACACGGGTGAAGAGCACGGAGTGAAACAGCCCTCTGAAATGCCAAACTGTATTGATGTTGTGCCTTTCTGAAGTCTGCTAAAAGTAGGAGCAACATGTCCAGAGTGAAACAGTTCTCAACTTCTGGCCTTCTTGGGGAGGTAAGCCTAGCCAAGGACATTGCTTGTCGGAAGTGGCATTTCCGAGCTGGATGAGCTCACTGTGATTTGCTCTCCCTTTCAGAGCTGAGCAGAGTGACAGACTAGGAGCATTCTGCTTCATTGAAGTTAAATAGGTAGTTATGTGATGAAGTGAGGGGACCAAAGCTCCTTTCCTTTGCTATTTCCTCTTTAGTCATGAACGATTCATAGATGATGTTAAATTGAAAACTCACTTGTCTTCAAGCTTCACCACAGCTGTCCAGCTTGGCTTCAAGCTGAGCTGCTGCTCATATCACTGCTTGGCTTTTCCAGGTAGATACAAAGGAGCCTTCACATGTTGGTAAATCAGAAAAACCCACAGAGGCAGAGAATGGACCTTCGCACAGAGATTTTGCAGATGTGACACTGGGTTATGTTGCATTAAAAGCAAAAAAAGAAAAAAAACCCTGACTTTGTAACCTGCTGTGTCTTCCAGTGGCTTCAAGGATGAGCACAGAACAAGGGCCCTACCAGAAACAGGTTGTGACTTTGAAATGGGTGGAAGGTAGATCCATTGTCCGCTGTAGCTACTGAGCCGCCTAACGCAGCTAAAGAGAGTCTGGTTTCAGACTAACTACCACTCTGGAAAGACAAGCATGTAAGGGCTCTGCTGCCACAGGAGTGCTCTAACCATAAGGTTATAATTATATTTCCTCATACCTCATCTTCTTTTGGCTCTGTGATCACTGGTCTCCAGGTGTACAATCACAACCTCCTGAAATACAGAGCTCAAACCACTCTTCAGCTCAGAAGTCAGACTGAGATTTCTTCCTCCCTAGGCAAGCACCTGAGACAGGAAGCTCCATGGTAAAGGATGAAACTGCTGCCACCAAATTCTAGTCAGCTGTGATCATAGGTAGCCTTCCAAATGGCATATGAGAAAGAAAAAAACCCATATTTTTGTAATATATGCAAAGTATCAAGATGATCAAAGTCTAAATCTCGGCAAATTTCTTTCTTCTTTTTCCCAGCAAAAGACTCTGGGGACACTTCTAAGACTGAGTGCATTGTCACATCATAATTTAATCGCTTCTTCCTTTTCCTTTCCTGGAAAGGCATCTGTGTGTTTTGCCCTGAATGCTACACAATCAAAACCATTAATTATACTGTCAAAACCAAATTCATTAAACTTCCCAACCAAATTTGGCCAATTGTTCTTCAACGTAATTGGTGCTGTCAGAATATTTTTTTCAATTCATTTTCAGTAAGGAAAAATTCCAGGGTTGGGAATGAGCAGCAATTTTTGATCCTGTTAAGTCACACTTGCCTTTTCATTGGCCAATTTTATTGTAAAGGTTCAAAGACATAGTTTTCCATTCCTGTAAACTGGCAGTGTATTCCCTGAGACACATGAACGACTCAGATAATTAGGCTAATCTTGACAGCCCTAAATCACCTGTGCCTTCAAACCTGAAATCAGTATGAAAGCTTGTTCCTCAGAGCTGAATTCAAAGAGACAAAACAGCCATTTTCAACACGGTAGCCTGCTCGTTTCCCTTTGAAGACACTTTTGATGACTGCCTTCTATTTTTCTCACATCACTGAAAACAAGCACGAATTCAGTGCCCAAACCTTAATAAAACTGACAGCTTTACAGTCTGACTAATCCACAGCCATTTCCAAGATAACCAGCCATTTTTAAGATGTAGTTTGCTGTAATAAGTACCACAGTGACAAAACTCATTTTTCTTTAATTGTCATCACTGAGCCAGAGCTTTCCAGTTGCTGCTCACAGACCTGTATGGGTTACCAACATACACCATTCATTGTGAGAAATTCATTGTACTTCTTTAGCCATCGTTCATTCTGTCACAGCTTTTTGCTTTGAGAATACTCTATGAATAATCCACTTGGATGCAATTCTCCCTATGGAAGGGGCTGGTAAATGCTTGTGAAATGGGTACTTCTAATTGCAGAAACATGAACATTTTGTGAGCTTTTCCAGTGCTTGAGAAACCACGCTGTAAATAATTTTCTGCAAATACCTGTCCAATAAAGAAACAACGGCATTTAGCAGCATTATCATATATGCCTTATATTTGAAGAGCTAGATGGGGGCATAAAACTGTGCAGTGTGTCTGGCCAAACATGCCAAAAACGACACAGTAGCTTACCTTTTCTCCCTGCGTTCTTCTCTGCTGAAAACCTGTGTTTGAGGGCCTCTCTTAGTTGCTACACCTATGACAAAGAGAGATGTGAACTCAAGTCATTACTAATCAGCCAATGTCAGTTTTTATGCTCAATGGAAAGAAGCACATGCAATGGCAAGGTTAGGAGGACTTCAGTCTCTAGCTGTACAGATTTTATGTATATGTCATTGAACCAATAGCTTGGGGCTAATATGTGAAGAGCAGATGAAAGAAACTTCTCCCAGCTCTCTCTACTTTCTCACTTCATATATTCCTCCATATTGGCTGAATATGGCTTATGTTCTGTTTCTGCATGAAGGAGAAAGCCTCTGTGAGGCTTTCAAGTCTGGATAATCTCACTCTGGTCAATGTTTCAGTGTCTGTGGCACTTTTACATATTTCTTCGTTTTCCTCAGCATTCAAAGGCAGTTCAGAAGAAAAGCAGTATAGGGTTGCGTTTCCTAATGGGTTGGCAGAATTGATTGCTTATTACAGGAAGTGTACTTAGTTGTGCCTAAAAGCTCTCCAAGTTCTGCTTCTCAAGTCTATCACTGGTCTGAACAGACCTTCACTTTGTTTCTACATGTTCTTTTTTGAAGATGACCACTTATCTGCAACTGGGTATCACAATCACATTCACAAAGGTAAGCCATCTCTTACACTTCTAAATCAGGGCAAGAGAAGGTTTTTAAAGATATGTGAAGGCCTGTGTTGAACCAGGACATGGAATCTTTTCCTTAGTCTCATGTAGGCATGAAGGTCTGTTAAAAATGGCCTGGTTGGCAAAGATCTGCCTGTGACAAATTCAGCAAGGTCAGGGCTTGTTAGGGAGAATCTGAATGGGAGACTGAGAAGATTTGAGGTGAGATAAGGGATATTCTGACCCAAATATGGGAGGGGTGTAAGGGTTTGCATCTGTGTAAGGCAACCCTAGGGGCAGGAGCAAAGCTCTTGGGAAAATACTCAAACTTTCATTTGGCCATCAAGCAGCTTCAACTCCTGCAGGCACTTTCCCCCTCACCAGCTACAGAGCAGTTACCACAGTGATGGGTGAACTGCACAGGGGCTGTAGAGAGCCTCCAGCTGCAGTCAGCCACAAGTTCTATCAGTTAGACCTCACCAGCCAATTCCCCTGCCTGTTTTTCCATGGAGACTGGACAGGATTCACTATGTCCTCCCTGCTGTTAGGTAATAAAGGCTTCTGCTGGGCTGGTAGTGTAAAGGTAGTATGTGTTCTGCAGCTATGTGTTAAATGGATGCTCTGTGATCTGAAATGACCTGGAAAATGCATTTTGCTTTTCAGATATGTTCTGGCATGCTCCAAAGCACACACAAACAGTGTCTTGCAAACTGAAAGGCTTTTTGCCATACCACTTCAAACAAGCTTATCAAAGAAATAGCTGTGGTAGATATGTCTCTGGGCAAGAACCCCACAGAACAGAGAATTAAAGTAATGAACACCCTCTGCATTCCCATGTATTTTACCACCTTGGAACTCACAGTGGTTTAGGAACTGTAAGTCATAACACTCCAGCATGCCAGAGAAGTGTTATTCTCCACTTTGTTAGATGAAGAAGCTGAAGCTCAGACCAGCCAGATGACTCACCAGTGTAGCCAGGAGTATAAAACACCCCTGGAATAGCTGAGATGAGAGTTGCAAAGCAAGTTGAACAGTGAGCTTCCTATGTATATGTAACATATCGCCTGCCAGTTACTTACAGCTGAAATACGTCTCTCCTTTAGCCCTTTTTATTGTTATTGTTCATTGTCTACTTTTTCTAATGGTACATAAGCTGTACTTATTGTTCAGTGCAGTCATTTGCCATTTTCATCACACAGAATATTTTGTACCTGTGGAATCTCTGATGAATTCACAACTGAATCTCATTGTAGGCAGTCTTGCAGAGGGCATCCACTGACTTTCTTAAGTAATAGCTCATAAATTCCTCTACTCTTCTATTGTGTAGAAGCCAAGTACACCAGAAAAACCT
This sequence comes from Buceros rhinoceros silvestris, assembly GCF_000710305.1. Classification (NCBI taxonomy): domain Eukaryota; kingdom Metazoa; phylum Chordata; class Aves; order Bucerotiformes; family Bucerotidae; genus Buceros; species Buceros rhinoceros. The sequence continues at coordinate 238 of NW_010427515.1, read as the reverse complement.
CTTTTAGTTAACTTAGTGGTTCTTTTACATTCTTTGTAGGATTCTCCCTGAATAGTCTACCAGTCCAACTGTTTTCAAAGAAATGTTATGCTATAAATCTATTTTATTCTCAGCTTCCTGAACACCTTTGTGCCAAAGAAGACTATAAAATCTATACTTTGATTCATTAAAATTTCCCATGGCAGTCCAGCTCTGAAAAACCTTTCTTTAAAGGTGTTAAGGGTCGAGGGACTGATTT
>NW_010427514.1:11972-13123 GCF_000710305.1 Buceros rhinoceros silvestris | reverse complement strand
CTTTTTTTTACCTCGGCCAAACCGGTGACAGCTTCTTCTGGGGACGCTCTGGTCCTTCAGGGACCCCGGCACCACCTACGCACTTGGCACCTTTTTCTGGCTGCGGCTGGCCATGCAGGTCACACTCGGGTTTTCTCCTGCCGATGGGCTGCCAGCAGCAGGGACTGGATCATTTTCCCACTCACACCAGCTGCCTGACCCACTTACAGCCTCCCAACGGGCTGCAAGCTTCCAGGGCAAGGTCAGCCTCTTCATCTGGGTTATTGGAGCCCTCCCGACGAGAAGGCAGGACTCCTGCGCCCTTCTACACGTCGTTGAAGAAGAAAACAATAAAGAGCAATAACACAACCGATGTCACCTCGGGGAGAGATGCAGCGGGGCGGCTGTGTGGGGCAGCTGCTCCATGCCGTGGGGAAGGAGGATGGCCTTGGGCACTGATTTCAGGGAAAAAATGGGATTCTACAGCTCTCCTGGGGCACCTGTGAGACAGTGAGAAACGTTCCCCTGTCTCCTTCCTCCTGGAAATGAAACTCATCCATCTCGGGAGCAGACCTATGTTCATTCTCCCCCTGAGTGAATTAGCACGTGGAGAAGGAAAAACTCCCTGTAACAGTGGTGCAGAGAGGGAGGCAGGGGCTCCCACCCCGCACCCATGCCCGGGGCTGGCGCTCAGCTCTTGGCACATGGTCTCCCTCGCTGGAGCTGTGCGCAGAGCCCGGTGTGTGCAGACAAGCTTTGCCAGGGCACATGTGCAGCCCTCCCCGCCACCAAACCCAGCTTTGGATCAAAGGGGTTTCCTTCCCATCTGCAAGGTGGGAGCAGAAGGAAGAACCCAGGGTGGGTGTTGCAGGGAAGAAAAGCTGCAGCTCCGCTCCCTTCACACAATCCCCTTCGCAGGAAGGTATTCGGACTCCCTCCTCCTCCCCTTCGCAGGAGATAAATAAAGTTTCCGACAGCATTTCCCCTCTCCCCAAATTAGAGGCGAAGGCACGTCAATTCTCTTAAAGAACTGTGGCAAGTTCATCACCGAGCGCCACGGAAATTTGTCACGCTGCTCCCCGGGGCCCTGCTCCTGGCTTGTAGCATCCTCTAAGGCAAATGTTATTCTTTTCATAATACATGACAAGGCAGCTGGTAATCTTTCCAGAATA
>NW_010427514.1:11256-11841 GCF_000710305.1 Buceros rhinoceros silvestris | reverse complement strand
CAGATGTCACTCGTTCCATTGTGTACAATGAGTTTGCAGTCGCTGGATGAGACTCTGACTGCCAGGAATAGACCTTACTGGAGCTGGCCCACAGCTTCTCAGATTCCTGCTTTTAAGTGCCTGAGCAAAAAAAATAAAAATAAAAATAAAAAAAGGGAGAAGGAGCCAAGTCCATCTTAGCAGAAACAGGAGGAACCGGTGCCAAATTGCTGGGGGGAGGATGGTGTGGGGCGCCACGGAGCGCAGCCTTGGACTGCCTGTTATTTTCCTGAAGGGCCTCCAAGTTGAAAAAAATAGGAGTGAAAAAGGGATTAATAATATAAATTATATATACACAGACATACATCATATGCCAAACCCGCTCCAAGTGCTGGATTTCAAAGTTAGGGAGCTACAACTTGTTTCTCTTTGATGTATCTAGAAAACGTGTTTGATTTCTGGGTGAAAAGATCAAGACGATGCCAAGGGGAGGCAGCTCCAGGGCTTTAATATTCCTCCTTCTCCCTGCCCAGCTCCAGACACCTCCCAGGGCCCTGGAGTCCCTGCAGGGCTCCTATACATACCCCCCCAGGACACACACCCGGT
>NW_010427514.1:9236-11077 GCF_000710305.1 Buceros rhinoceros silvestris | reverse complement strand
CTCCAGAGCCCATCCCACCCATCCCGGGCTAACCCCCATCCTCCTCTCGTTACCACGCAGGAATCCAGGAGCAACTCGCCGGCACGACGCCCTCGCTCTGACATCAAAAGTTACCTACACAGCAGAGGATCTTCGATGCTTCGGTTTTTATTTTCGGTTGGTTGGTGTGTTGCAATTTTTTTTTAAGCAGAAAAATCCCCAGAACGGGTGCGAGGTGCCTAATCAGGTGCTAATTGTTGCCATCGCCGCGCGCCTAGGAGAGGTCCAAGCCCAGCGCTGGTGATAACTCAGCACCCATCAAAGCGAACGGTACCAGGCTCCTGAATATTTCATGCAGCAAATACCCGAGATGTGGAGATTACTCAAGACATATTTTTCACAGGCAATTTACAGGGACCAAGGAAAAATGGCTTTAATAGACACGAGCACGGAGAGGAGGCTCAGAAACACGCCTTCCCCCTGCCCGCCCCCCCGCAGCGCAGAGGATGTTCAAGAAGCTGCGACGACATGCAAAAACTTAGCAAGACATGAAAAACCCGCGGGCCCGCTGGGCAGCCTCCTCCCCACCCTCGCTCTGCCTGCTCGTCCTGCTGGAGATGAATGCTTCGGAGCCAGGAGATGCAGAGATAAAAAAAAATCACCCTCCAACAGCAAGAACAGCGGCCAGGTGACTCAGAGAGTCCTGGGGAGGGGAATCAGCTCGCAAGAGGAGAGGCAAGCTGGAGCAAAACTCTGCGGTTTTGGATGACCCTCTACCACAGCTAGTAAATAGTTTACGGGGGAAAGAAAAAATAGAAGATCAATGGAGATCTTTGTTTTATCCAGGAGGAGTTCTCTGCTGCCGCTGGAGACCCGAGTCACCTGCTCTGCTACGAGCCAGGAGGGGTTTGTTCCTGCTCTTAGGGAAAACCGTGGCTCTGCAGTAGCGTGGCATCAACCCAGATGGTGGGCACCGGTCCCAGCCCAGAGCTGCCCCTCCCCAGGGAGACGGGGGAGGAGGAACCAGAGGAGCGGAGGAGAAACCCTCACGTTAGAGTAAGCAAAGCTCAACCAGCAAGAGGGGAAAATGCGCGGACAAACGGCCAGCAGAACAGCGGGAGTGAGGAGCCGGCAGTGGCGAAGTTCAGCTCTCCGCACGGGTTTTTAGGATGTGGCGTTGAGATTTGTCACCCATAAGAGCAGTTGCAAGACTGGGGGTTTTATCCTCCTGCCTGTGCTCAAACCCTATCATTACTCGGCAAAAGGAGGGGCGAATTAAACGCATGCATCATTGGATTTTAATTGAAGGACTGTTCTATTTCATTGAACCGCTAACTAAGCCGAACAGGAGATTGTGTTTACATAAGCAAACCCTGAGTCAGTATAGACTTGCTGTCACGTTAAGTCAATACTTATGAAGGTTCTCTATTTAATTATTCAGTGCGAATTGACTTATTATTCTGTTAAGAGCAGTTAGCCTTGAGCAAGGTGGCCGCAGAGCTCAGAGAGCCCCTCCTGCTGCCCTTACCCGTGGGTGCCCATGCAGTCCCGGGTAAGAGGTACCCAGGGGTGCTGCCCCACTGCCCACCCACCCCATATCAAGAGCCCAAAGCCACCAACTTCTGCAAATCTGCAAATGTAGGGGTGGATTTGGAGGCTTCCAGCCTGCCCTGAGGACCACCAGCTGTGCTCTGTCCCCGTCCAGAGCCGGGGATTTGTCCCCTCTGCCAGCTTCCAGAGCCACTGTGCAATCCAGGAGCAATTTTCCCTCCTCCTCCTCTCCCAGACAGCTCCGTGGACAGCCCAGCCACGCTCCTGAGCCGCTCTCATTACACAGCGTAATGAGAAAGTTGAGCTGCCGC
>NW_010427514.1:4396-9118 GCF_000710305.1 Buceros rhinoceros silvestris | reverse complement strand
TGCCGCTCTGCTGTTTATCAAGGAAACATCCATTATAGATGACATTTCGTCTGAGCTAAACAAAGAGCGTGAAGGCGAGGACGGGGGTTTCAAACACGCGTTTTGTTCCATGTTTGGTGGTTAATCGATACCAAGCCAGCCTGGATCTGCTCCTTCCCTCACAACCCCCCAGCCACGCCGCCCTCATGGGTCCTCGGGCGATGGAGCAGGGCTTCCCCTCCCCGGGGATCACAGCCCCAACCCCAGCCAAAAGAGGTGGGTTCTGCCACAAAGAAACGCACCTCACCAAGGCGTGCAGACACAGGGGTCCTGCACGGAGCCGGGCAGGATCCGACCCCTCTCCCAGCACAAATACAGGGAAAACAGGGAGAAAAGTCAGGCAAACGAAACATCACCCTGCCGTGGGATGCTGAGCAGCTACAGCCAGTGGAGGCTGGGAAATTCTTCAGCACCAGCATCACTGAAGCATATAAGACCAGATTATTTGTGTTCCTGACTTGCTGATGCAAGATGAAAAATACAGCAAACTGCAGCTGCTGAAATCAGCTCTTTTCTCCCCTTTCCTCCCTTTCCCCTTAGCTGAGGTTAGTGTTTTGCAAAAGGTTTTTATATTCTGGGAGCTAAAACCTGTCCATTGCAATCAGACACAAAGCTCGGGGAGTTTGTCAGGCTCCTCCGCTGTGCTGGGAAGCTTTTCCCAGCACAAAAAGCTTCACAAATTGCAGCGATCTGAGCCTGATTGCTCCCGCTCTCATGGCCGGGAGCTGGGCAAAGGGGCCGGAGGCATCTCGCAGGTCAAGGCCATTTGAATGGCTTCGTCGAGAGCAAAACCCAGGATTTCAGCCCAGATCCTGTAGCTGCTCCCAGGAAGGTTGAGCACTTGCCCTCGCTGGGTCCTGAGCCCATGCAGGGATGCATGGAGCTCGGGGACTGCATCGTGTCCCCTCAGTGCCCTCAGAAGGGCAGTGCGTGGAGGGGCTGCACAGTGCCCTGCTCCTAGCCCTGGGGACCCCCAGGTGCTGCAGACCCTGCTCTGTGGCAGGACACTGGTTAGAACACCCCAGCCCAAAGCCTTCAGAACCACCCTCAGTCATCATGGAAAAGCTGATGGCTTTTATCTCCCCAGCTTTGTGACCACTGATGGGGCAGGGGCTGGTTCCACAGCCAGTTAGCCGGGGAAACCTCCAGAATGAACATTTTCCATGCTGCAGCATTAATTCACCCTCTCCCCCAGCTCCTCCGCCTCTTTTGGGAGGCAAGCAGTGTGACCTCAGGGTGGGCCACATCCTGCGAGAGCAGCAGCCCCCATGTGGCGTAGCCCCCATGCCCAGCACTGACCACGGTGAAATGGCAGCAAAAATCTCCCCGCAAAGCCCTAACCCGGCCGAGAGGTCTTCGCCGTTCATTAGGCGTCCAGCTAGAAGGCTTAATTACACTCACAGCCCGTGCGGGAACATTATCTCATCTCCTGTCACCGCTGGGTTTTGGAGCAGCTTGATGAGCTGCTTCAGAGTTCAATGCCCTTGCCAGTCCCACGTGCAGATAAGGAGGACGAGCATCGGTCCGCGATGCTGGTCCGATATGCACAGGCATGGATGGGAAAGCCCATGGCTGACCCTCGCCTTGCCACCGGTTCTGGATGAGGGGACACAGAGGGGTTTCATGCCCGGTTGCTCCTGGGTGGAGATGCCATGAGAAGGAGGACAAAGCCTGTACGCTCTATTTATACATGTTCCTGGCACCAGGTGATGATCTCGGCGGCGGCTGCCTGCCAATGCTTTGTTATTTATAAACACAAGAGGCTTTGGAGAGGCAGAAGAGCGAGGAGAGACACCCCCCCACCGCCCCTCCAAGCCCTGCAGAACACCCTGTCCCTCAAAACCCAGCCCAGAGCCGCTCAACAAAGGGGACACCAACCAAACCCACCCTGCTCACTCGTGGCTGCAAACCTCACCGGGCTTTTGCGGAAGAGCAGCACGAGATGCTGGACCAGCAGCATCTCAAGGGGTCCTGGGGGGATGCAGAAGAGCCCGTCAGGAGACGAGGCTGTGGCAGAAGCGGTCAGCTGGCAGTTAAGCCCATGTCAAGCTCTGAGCTGGAAAACTGGACCCACAGCAATTGGATCTGTGACTCCCCGTGTCTGGGGCAGCACCAGGGTGGATGGACGTGCTGCCAGAGCCCTCTCCATCCCAAAACTCAAGGAAAAAAAGTCAGATTCTCACTCCCTTGCAAAGCAACATCAATAGACGAAAAAAAATCTTGTTTCCCCCCCTCCTCTCAGCTCAGGTGCTGGGCACAGCTCATCCCAGGTCGGTTCCTGCTGCAAAACACTTCTGCAGCTGCAAATACAAGGTCAAGTTTGATGCTGGAGTATGGCAGCATCTCCCAGTGTCCTAGGGCGTGGGCTCCCCATCACAGGCTCTAGACCCCTCTTGCTCCCCAGTGCCACAGTGTGGTTCATGTAACCGTTTTTAGGGGGGTGTTTGGAGCAAACCCTTGGGGAATGCTGCCGGAGACCCCCCATGGCAGCGCTGCAGCAGGGAACTGGGTGGGATGGAACCTTTTCTTACAAGCCCAGACCCGAGGAGCTCATCCACACAGAGCCCTGTGATGGCCCATCATGGGGAGAGGACAGCCGAGGTTACAGCAAAGCTCTGCGAGCCACAGCCCAAAGCTGGGAGCACAAATCAACGCTGAATTTGGGTGCTTTGCAGAGCACGAGCCCCCAGCCGGGTCCACCTCTCCCCATCCACGCTGCTGCCGCAAAAAACACTTTTCCAACTTGGGAAGCAGCTGCCACATGCCTCCCCCTTTGCTACTTCACCTCTTCCTGGTACAATTTCATTTCATGCAGGAACGGGCTGATAATTAATGCTCGGCAGCTCCATGGCCTCCCTGCCCCCCCCCCCCAAGGCGCCACTAATACAGGGTGTTCCCCTCGGTGAGTGGAAGCATCCGCAGCACTTAATGTCTGAGCAAGCACCAGGTCTGCCGATGGAGAGGGGCTGCCATCCATCTGGCCGCCACTCGGCGCAGCCCTGGTATCTTTTATTCATAGACATTGGCTTATTGTATTACTTTTTGATAAAAAGCCACATCCCCATGTCTCCGACACATCGCCCGCAGCCACAGGAAGACCTGAGTTGTGTTATTTATTTATTTCACCACCTGGCTCTGGGAAACTCCATCACCTTGATGGCAAAAAGACCCTCCTCCTCCTCGTAGGAAACGTATTCTTTATGAGGCTGATCCAGGCTCCGATGACAGGCGGGTTTTTGCTGTATGAATAATGAGCTTCATAATGGAGCAAAAGCCTGATCTCCTGATTTTGCTCTGCCACGGGGAAAACAGCAGATTTCAGCAGCCGTCAAGTTTCGCCAGGGAAGCTCGGAGCACACTGAGGGGTTCTGCTGCTCGCAGGGTGTGTTTGCACGGGCGGTTCAGAGCGGCTCAGGCTCGGTGGGGGACTCAGCTGACTGCAAACCACATGCAGCCCTGTGCAGCCCCACAGGCTCACTCCAGAGCAAGGGGGACAAACGTCAAGGCCACGGTGCAGCCCACAAACCTCCTCACGAGTAGCCAAACCCCATGAATTCTGCGCCGTTTCACACCTAGTGTACAGCTGTCACCAGAGGTGAGCCAAGCGGCAAGTGCCACCCCTCACTGGGAAAACGCCACTAATAAACTTGGAATAGGGTCAAGCAACACGAGACCGCTGCAAACCCAGCCACAGCCCCGCACAAAACCTCCGCCACAGTCTGCAGGAGAAGCCCACGCAGAGCCCGGCGTAGCCCTTACCGGCAGAGGTGATCCGTCCGGCACGTGCTGCGCAGGTCCAGGCAGTTGGGCTTCTCCTTATCCTCGTAAGAGCAGGAGGGGACAATGGTTTGCCGCCGGCGCTCAGCGCAAGCCTGGTCCTTGCAGGAGCAGAAGAGGAGGCGGTAGGTGTACTCGCTGGGGACACGGTCGAAGAACTGGCGCAGAGCCTTGTGGCACTTCCTGCGGCTGCAGTGCTCGGTGGCTGAGATCTCCTTGCTGCACGTGGAGATGTAGCCCGAGCGCAGGCGCTTGCAGTTGTCGTTCAGGTTGCAGGCTTTGGCCGCGTCCAGGCAGTGGTTGCTTTTGGAGTTGGTGGCGGGGTCCATTCCTGCCCGGAGAGCAAGAGGGAGAAGGGGTGAGCATGGTACTGATGGATGGGGAGATGCCTTCAACTTGGGGAGATGCTACAGAGCATCACCTCTGGCATCTCTGGCACAGCCTGTCCCTGCCCTGCAGGCAGTGGGGAGGGGGATGGATCCACTGCTGTGGTTCCCCCTGCTTCACCCCCACCCCCCTGCCCACTTTGGAGGTCCTTCTCCAGCACAGGAAAGGTTAATAAGCAACAATTGCAAGGCTGAAGGGGTGGACCTGGTCAAATGGTCTTCAGTGCATAATTCATGCCATGAATTGGTAATATTTTTTGTTTCTTGTCAATTATTCAAAGAATAATTATTAATTATTCAGCCTGCTCCAAAGCAGAGCAATCTGCCGAGCTGCACAGAGCCCCTCCGGCCTCACAACCCCTCCTGGGGCTCCCGAAAATGGGCTTAGACCCAGCCAGACCCCCTCAGGGCCAAGCACTGCCCAGGCAGGGACGACGGGGACCAGGTCGCCACCAGTGCCAGGCACCAGCTGGATCCCGTATCCTCCCCGGGAATCCCGTCCGTCAGCAGATAAACCGGC